>NC_045441.1:146533659-146568853 GCF_002776525.5 Piliocolobus tephrosceles
TACAGCCTGTCCCTGCCTGGCCCCCCAGTTACCCGGTGCAACCTGTCTCCACCTGGCCCCCTCAAGTTACCCAGTACAGCCTGTGCCCGCCTGGCCCCCCAGTTACCTGGTGAAGGCCCATGCAGCCCCCAGGACAGGCTGGCCTATGCTATGCCACACGGCTCCCCAGACTCCTGACTGGAGAAGCGGGTGCTGGCACACACGGCCTTGGAGACCCCCGTGAGGGCCGTGGAGGGAAGCAGAATGGCAGACAGCTGCCACCCAAGCCTGGTGTTTGCTCGGCCAAGGTGCTACAGCTCCCATTACCCCGGGGTGGATGCCACCACCACGCCCCGAGGACCGAGGGCGGCGCCACCACCACGCCTGTCTCCTGTCTCCGCCTGGTCACCCCATTACCCAGTACAGCCTGTCCCCGCCTGGTCCCCCAGTTACCTGGTGTAACCTGTCCCCACCTGGTCACCCCGTTACCTGGTGGAACCTGTCCCCACCTGGTCACCCCGTTACCTGGTGGAACCTGTCCCCACCCAGGCACTCTGTTATGGACTGGAACCTGTCCCCGCCCGGCCACTCTGCCACTTTGCCGCCACCCATGCCGCTACTGCGCTGACGCTGGCTTCTCGTTCCCTGCTCCCCTTCCTTCTGAACACCCCCGGCACACACAACTCCTACGTGGGAGTGCACGAAGGACACCCTTCCCTCAAGCTAAGCTCTGTGCAGAGCCTGCAGGAGTTCCTGCAGCCCGGCGGCTGCCATGACGATGCACACAGGACACACGTGTCTGCGATTTCTGTGGCCACACCTGTGCTGGCTGCTCCCGATGTGCCTGGGGGACCATCCGTCCCAGCAGGGCTGGGGCACACACACGATCCCCATAGTGCATCCAGCCCGTCCTGGCTCTCGGGGCGGCTAAGTCGCTAAGTCGTGCCCGTGTCCGGCTTTGACTGGAAAAGGACGCCCTGGGTTTGGCTGCGGGGAAAGGCCAAAGGGTCCACGGGGGAGAGCTCAGCTCTGGGGGCTTCCCTCCCTACAGCTGGGCCTGAAGGCCATCGCGGATCAGGAAAGCGTCCTCCCCTCCCTCCTGCCCTGGGCCAAGCAGGTCCCGTCAGTTAATATAAAATAAAGCGGGGGGTCTGGGTGGCACCAAAAGCACAGCAGGCGAGATGTGGGGCACAGGAAGGAAGGAAGCCACAGCGAGGCTCGTGGTCTCCGCCACTCGTCAGAAACATTTCTTCTGCCCTCAGCCACTGTCCCTCTTAATCCAGCCACACTCACGGTTTCTGTACCACCCAAAACATCCTGTTTGTTGGAACTTATTTCATTTTAGATTCAGGCCTTGTTAATCACTGCTCCAGGATGCTCTTCCTTCCTTGTCTTCAACAGAAACTTCCCAGGTCATGTTACTAAGAAGCAGGTGCCCAGGAAGCCTTGGGTGGCAGCTCCACACGGACACAGGCTCCTGGGACCTGGGACTGGCTCCAGGTCATGACAGCTCAGTGGGATTCCAGGGACCGACTGGTTCAGTCCCGAGCGGTGGACCAGGTCCTGGCAGGTCCAGCAAGGGGGACTCCCCTGCAAGTCTGGAGCAACGAGGTCCCATGAAGGGAGACAAAACCAGGGACCCTGACATGGTGGCCACAAGGGCTGAGGTGAGAGCACAGGCGCGAAGGCCCATGCAGTCCCCAGGACAGGCTGGCCTACGCTAAGCCACACGGCTCCCCAGACTCCTGACTGGAGAAGAGGGTGCTGGCACACACCGCCTTGGAGACCCCCGTGAGGGCCGTGAAGGGAAGCGGAAAGGCAGGCAGCTGCCACCCAAGCCTGGTGTTTGATCGGCCAAGGTGCTACAATGCCCATTACCCCGGGGTGGGCGCCACCACCATGCCCCGAGGACCGAGGGCGCCAGCACCACGCCCCGAGGACCGAGGCCTTCTCTGAGGCTAGCCAGAGGGTCGATATTCCTCTGCATCTTTTCCAAACAGCAGGACGGTGCAGAAACCTCAGGAGGGTAAAACACTTCAGTTGTTCCCTTGGGGCGCTGTCTCTTTGTGCAGGGAAGAGTCAGCAATTCTCTCTGTTGGAGCAGACACAACCCCCAGGTCTAACCAAGACTCCAGACTGTGTTCAGGTGGCAGCCAGCAAGGAGCCCGGACCTGGCATCCCGGAGCTTGCTCTTTCCTGGGACGCTTTGCTTCAGTCCAAAAGCCAACGCTCCGTAGCGCAGCCTCCGCCCTCCTGCCGTGTGGGGCAAACTGTTCAAAGTCCCCTGGCCGTCAGAAGGTTCTAGAGGGCGTGCAGTCACTTTCCTCCCCATTCTCACAGCAGCAGGACCAATGGGGACGTGACTTAGTCTGCATCCCTGTGGCCCCTGCCACTGCACTCGTCACCATCAAAGCTTCCCTTCTCGGAGCTCAAGGACACATCAAATGATGTCACCCTTCTCCCTTCACGCCCTTCTCCCAGCGGCCGCCGCTTCAGTGCCTGGGAAGCTGCACAAAATAAGATTCTACTATCAAGCAACGCTGCACTTCCCACATCTGGACGCAGGCCAAGACAAGACGTCAGTCATTTCCTGGTGAAATGAAAGAAAGCCACGCTTCATCCACAGCCACTGGGTCATGAAACCCTCGCTAATCCCGGCTGGGGCACTGGAGGATGCTCTAAGCAATCACGGATCTGAGCAGGTGGACGAAGGGAACGCAGACGACACGTCGAGGGTGCGGTGCGGGCAACACACAGGCTGAGGGTGGGAACTGGCGAAGTGAACTGTAATCCCAAGCGTAAAGGAAAGGAGGGGAGGTGGCCCCAGGGCCTCTCCTACTAGTTAAAGGAGAGAGAGGGAGAAAAATACCACCGGCCCCTCCAGGCAGGTCAGACGGGCACTTGGGGCTCATGTGCATTATTTGATGGAACAAGCAGTGTCTTTGTTTCTCAAGACGGCCATTTTTATCTTCTTGATAAGTGTGGAGGAGGTTGGCTTAGTATAACTTAATTTCTCTCTCCTATTAACAGGTCACAGTAAAACCATGGGCAATATACCAAAAAAAAAAGAGACAGAGAGAAAAGCCAAAAGAACATAAAACTAGCACATTAGTCTTTCAAATAAAAATGCAGAGGAAGACAGAGAGAGAAAAGAATACGATCCAGTATTAGTCCAGACCTCGAATATGACCAGACAGCCCGTCACAGCAGAACGACCAGGTGTGTGGTCGTTTGTTTTGTTTTGTTTTTGTTTTCTTTTGAGACGGACTCTCGCTCTGTCACCCAGGCTGGAGTGCAGTGGCGCCATCTCAGCTCACTGCAACTGCTGCATCCTGGGCTCAAGCAATTCTCCTGCCTCAGCCTCCCAAGTAGCTGGGATTACAGGTGTGTGCCACCGCGCCCGGCTGATTTTTGTATTTTTAGTAGAGATGGAGTTTCACCATGTTGGCCAGGCTGGTCTTAAACTCCTGACATCAGGTGATTCACCCACCTGGGGCTCCCAGAGTGCTGGGATTACAGGCGTGGTCACTGTGCCCGGGCAGGTGTTTGGTCTTTCTAATGACAAAAGGCTTCCTTTGAACTTGACCCTTGCTAGACCTTAATACTGATTCAATGGGGAGGCATATTTTGCTACAGCAAAGAAGAAAAACATTGAATAATTGAGATACAATTCTCAATCTAAGGCCATCAAACTGTTTGTGGACAGGAAGTGGGAGCAGAGGCTGAGACTGGCTTTATGGACAGAGGCCTCTGCTGTGGTGCCCAGGAACCGTGTCAGGAGCCCACTTCTGAACAAAGATGCCCCGAGGCAGCCTCGTGGGCAGGTGCCCTCAGGCCTAGGGCCCCCCGTGAATGTGGGTCTTGGTCTTGGGCCAGTCAGCGTCCAGTCCCAGCTTCATGGTGGAAGCATCAAAGTTTTCTTGGTTAACCCATTTTAGAAATTCCTTCAGTTACCAGGCGACTCTTCCCTTCCTCCAGTTCGGTTATAGTTTCCTTTCATAACATATTTGCTGATGGACTTTAATTAGAATCCTTCACTTTTGGCTGGGCACGGTGGTTCACACCTGTAATCCCAGCACTTTGGGAGGCCAAGGGGGTAGATCACCTGAGGTCAGGAGTTCAAGACCAGCCTGGCCAACATGGCGAAACCCCATCTCTACTAAAAATACAAAATTAGCCGGGCATGATGGCGGGCGCCTGGAATCCCAGCTACCCAGGAGACTGAGGCAGGAGAATCCCTTGAACCCGGGAGGCAAAGGTTGCAGTGAGCCAAGATCACACCACTGCACTCTAGCCTGGGTGACAGAGTAAGACTTTGTCTCAAAAAAAGAATTAATAAATAAAATTTAAATTTTAAATTTTAAAAAATCCTTCACTTCCCCTGACACAGACTTTAAAGTACAAATCATCACACCCAAACTCAGCTCTGATGACAGTGTTTTCTGAAGTGTTCACACCCTCTGTTTTGGGTACGCCAAGAAAGGAGGCAGTGTTCTGTTCTGTTTTCTCATATCCTACCTGAATCTTGTGATTGATTTTACAACTAACATTCCACAGCTCCCCGTTCTCCTAATCACAGCTCTCAGGTCCTGTGTGATCACTGAGTAAGAAAACATCTTGGAACCTTTTTTAAGTCAAGAAAATGATACAGATGGCTCTAATGTTCCCACAAAGTGCATTCGGTCCTGGAGAGGGGAGTCCACAGCTTTGGCAGCTCTACCAACGCTGCCATCTGAAACCCCCTCAGACCCATATTTCTAGACAGCACTGTCGCAAACAGAGGGGTCCTTATCGTCACTAAACTAGCTTTGCTTCTGCTGTTGAGCCTTGTTTGCTTGCTTCAGCTGTTATTGTCCAAATCTTAATTGGCTCTGACTTGGCCTACATGGCAGGTTCACCCACCCGGTAGAGCCATCCTAGTGGCTCCTCGCAGCCCAGGAGCCCAGCCTGTAACCAATCATCCCTTGAGGGAAAGGAGCTGAACCTAAAGTTTCCAGTACAAACTCCTCCCCACCCCGTCCTCTACACCTTCCTCTCCCATCGTCTATTTTCATCTCCATCTCCAGTCTTCTATCTCAGGCTCCACTTTCCACCTGCCTAGGCATGGACTTCGCCAACCTCTTAGTTCCGCTTCTTTTCAATTAGAGAGAATTCTAAATCAAAAGCAGTCTGCAAACTGGAGGGATTCGAAAGAGGAGAATCTCCTCTGAAGATTGCAATCAGCGGCCAAGCGTGAGGGAGGGAACTCACAGAGTTCAACTCCTTTCAGAAAACATCTGCGTTCGTCAGGGACACTGGCTTGTCATCTCCTTCCCCTAGAGTGTGCTTCTCTGGCTTTGGCATCAGGGTAATGACGGTCTCGTAAAATCTGTTTGGAAGTGTTTCCTCCTCTTTAGTGTTTTGGAAGAGCTTGAGAAGGATGGGTGTTTGTTCTTCTGGAAGTGTCTGGTAGGGTTCAGCAATGAAAACATCCGTTCTTGGGCATTGTTTTGGCTGAGAAATTGTATTACCGATTCAATCTCCTTACTCATTAGTCTGTTTTTCTGTTTCTTCATGATTCAGCCTTGGCAGGTTGTATGTGTCTAGGAAGGGCTCTGTTTCTTCCAGATTGTCCAATGTCTTGGCATATAAATGTCCACAGTGGTCTCATGACCCTTGGCATTTCTATGGTGTCCATTGTAACGTATTTGAGTCTTCTCTTATTTCTCAGTCTAGCTGAAGATCTGTCCATTTTGTGTCTTTTCAACAAAACAACTCCCAATTTTGATGACCTTCCTATTGTTTTTCTAGGCTATTTGACTTGTTTCTTCTCTAATCATTGTTATTTCCTTCCTTCCAATAACTTTGGGCTTAGTTTGTTCTTCATTTCCTAGTGCGTTGGGGGGTAATGTTAGGTTGATTAGAAAACAAAACAAGCTAACCCAGGAAGCTGGAGTGAGAAGGTTCCAGCTACAAAGCATAGACATCTTCACTTCAGCCTCAACCTGTGATCAGAGCAGACAGCAGGACAGCAGGAAAGCTTTCGTTTCCATACACCAGACTCGGAGCTGAAAAGAAGCAAAGAAAGTCTTCTCTCCCAAAATTAATCAACGCAAGAGGAGCAGACCATTTCACTGCTTCCCACTGGCACTTCTCACCTTGTTTCTCCTGCTCAACCCTAGCAAAAATGATTCCCGTGTGAGCGCAACAGCCTGGACAATGTGGTTTAAAAGTCTAGTCACTGTAGTGAGAGGAAAAAGAGATCTGTCTGGTTTCATGAGAAGAAATGCTCAGTGGAGAGATGGTTCCTCATGTTTTCCAGCTGCTTCTATGGACCCCACAACACTGTCCCAGCCAAACTCCACCACAGATACCACCTTCAGAGTCGGCCAGGAGCTGCAGCACGCCCACGCAGGTTGATATGGAAGAAGCAACATCCTACAAACCAGATCCATCCACACAAAGAGCAGGCTCTGCTCCTTGGCAGTAGTCTCTACTTAGTGCTAAGTACTAAGTACTTCCTAAGTTGTGGTATCTGCTTAGTACTAAGTACCTCCTAAGTTGTGGTATCTAAGTACCTTCCTAAAGTACTAAGTACCTTCCTAAGTTGTGGTATCTGCTTAGTACTAAGTACCACAGTCTTTGCTGAGTACTAAGCACTAATCACTACTATATATCTCCTAAGTATCAGTGTCTACTTAGTACTAAGTACTGCTAAGCAGTAAGTATCTCCTAAATAGCAGTCTGTTTAGTACGAAGTACTATTAATGGTAATTACAAACTACCTCCTAAGTAGCAGTCTTTGCTTAGTACTAAGTACTGCTAAATACTAAGTACTTCCTAAGTCACACTCTCTACTTCATGCTGAAGCAACAGTCTCTACTGAGCGCTGATGCCTCCCAGCCCGAGTCACTCCCATCAATTCCTCTCCTCCCTCCTTCCTCACAACGTGGCCCTTGTTCCCCACTGACCACCACGGCAGCACCCAGTCCCTGGGCAGAGAACAAGCTGCCTCCTTCCCCTAGGACTTCCATGGTGGGTCCTGCTCAGCCAGAAAAGGCCGGGCTCTGAAGTCCTTCCAGCTAGTTCCTGCTTCTTCACTCAGAAGTGCAGGAAAAGGAAACTGACCTTCCCATTAAAACTTCAGAGGGTACAGCACAGAAGTTGGAAACACACATTACAAGGGGAAAGGTCAAGGCAGTGTACTGAAGCAAAAGGCTAAACAAGCCCCAAAAATGCACCTTTCAGGTATTCATGAAAAAGGGACAGACACACAGAGCATCTGTAGACAGTGAGCTGTGTGTGTTTTGTGTGAGTGTGAATAAGCATGTTTTGTGAGCGTGTGAGCTGTGTGTAAGCTATGAGTGTGTGTATGAGTTTTGTGAGTTGTGTGTGTGTGAATGAGCATGTTTTTTTGTGTGTGAATGAGTGTGTCTTGTGTGAAAGTGTATGAGCATGAGTTTTGATTGTGTGTGTTGTGTGTACAAGCTGTGTATGTGTGTTTTGTGTGAGATGTGACTTGTGTGTGTTTTGCGTGTCAGTTGTGTGAGTTGCGTAAGCTGTGTGTGTGTGAGTTGTGTTAGTGTGTATGAGAGTGTGTGTGTAGGTGTGAGTTGTGTTAGAGTGTGTACGTGTGTGAGTTGTGTGGTTAGTGTCAGAGAATGTGTGGGTGTGTGTGTGTGAATATGTGTATGTGAGTTGTGTGTTAGAATGAGTGTGAGAGTGTGTGTGAGTTGTGCACGTGTATGTGTCAGTGTATGGGGGGGGCGTGTGTTATATAAAATATTAAAGTTTTTCTCCGAGCTCAGTGTCTCCCAGTGTGACAGAGCCCCAGTGCCCGGGGGGGGGGGGGGGGGGGGGGGGGGGGCCTGACAGGCCTGAGCCGCTCCCCAGCTATGTCATGTGGACAAGTGACATCATCTTGAGGACGGCCTCGTGAGGTGGGGGTGGGCATGAACTGAGATGAGGCATCCAGCCCTGCACCTGCAACATGGTCAGCACAGAGTCCTCTATGCCGGAATCCACTGATGGTGTGCGTGACCCACGACAGGAAAAGTCACAGGACAGCTTCAGAGCCGGTCAAACGGGACTGAGAGGGGCTGCACCAGAAATGTGCAACCTGTTGGGTTTCAGTGATGAGGCCATCAGAAGCCATCTCCACGCACTTCTCAAAGAGTGCATGGGCCACCCTGGCCCGAGTCGAACCAGGGGCCTTTCGTCCGAGCTGACCTCTTGACATAGAGTCAGGTCTCCTTGCTGAGAGCAGGACCTGCACCTGATCAGTTACTAGCTGGAGGGAGTTTTCCAGACCAGGTTTGTTGGGAACAGGTGAGTGGGGACGTGGAAGCAGCCGGCTCAGGGCCGGCGCACAGTAGGTCACTTGTGCCTGGTGCCATGGTTATCCCCACGCTGACTCACAGGCATGGGGCTGGACATCGGTCTGGCACGCAGGCACACTGGGAAGCTGCTCTTACCCTGCTAACTTTCAGTCACTGAGACACAAATCGGGGCCCAGCTGGCGGCGGTGAGACCATCGGGGTGCCCTCCCCACCTGCGACAATAAATACCACATGATGTCACCCTCCAGGGGTGCCCCAGGATTGTGTGAAACCAACATTCATTAAAAGTGAATATTCTGGGCCAGGCTGCATTCACTGACTGATCGATTGATTCGATTATTTAAAATACACATTTCTCCTAAGTTTCTCGGCACATACGGTAAAATATAAATACCCCACATGAATAAAATTAAAGTCATTACTTAAAGGAAGGAGGGAAAAACCCATGTTATAGAAATGGCAGTGTAATGGGTGGGTATCCTGGTGACCAAAGACATCCTGGGAGGTGAGAGATGGAGAGAGAAACAGAGGCTTAAAGATTTGGAGTCGAGACGCGTCTCTCTACCATGAACGAGGAAGATGGCTCTCGCTGCCCCCAGCTCTGACTTCCGTGTGGTCCACAGGACAGGAGTCCCACACGGGAGAAGGAGGACACCGGGGTTGCTGACGATGATAAGAAAATGTGAGCATTTCACAGGTCGCCATGGGTGGTCAGTGTCCTTGTCCACGGGATGTTTCAGAGTAGGACAACCTGTATTCTAAAGAATTTGTGTTTTCTTCCTTTTTGACCTTTTTAAAGACTTATGTAGAAAGTGATTGCAACCAAAATCATATGGTTTTATTGCTAATTCAACCTTACAGAGCTGACAGGCAAAGCCGACCACTGTGTGGGAGGGCTCTGATGACAGCAGCGACAACAGTGAATCCAGGGGAGACGCCGCCCAGGCGTGTGCTTCCAGAAATGCTTCCCAGAGCAAGGATGCAGCCATGCTGGGCCTGGGCTGGGAGACCCATGTGAGGACGCACTAGGGGGTTAGGCAGCCTGAGAAACCATCCCTGGCACAGGCTGCCTCAGGGAGCGAGGAGGTGTGGGCTTCCCGGCTGCCCATCCCCACACCTGCACATAGCCCCTGCCTCTTACTACACAGAGCGTGGCCCATGGGTGGCACTCCCCGCATGGCCAGGAGCACCAAGGCGCACACTGGACTCTGAGATGGCCCCCGGCCAAGAGGAGTGGAAGAAGGGGGCAGGTGCCTGGATCTGGAATATTTCCAACCCACAGTGGGGTCTCGCTGGAGAAGGCTGTGATGGGAGGTGGAGAATTGGGGAGGGGGGCGTTCTTGACCGTCTCCGCGTGTCTAAGCAAAGGATACAGGGATGCGAAGGGAAGGAGCGGCCAGGGGTGCCTGTCCCAGGTGTGCTCTTCTTCACAGCGTCCCTGCTTCCCCACCGCGCCCACGTCCACGGCTCACGGTGCTTCCCCACCACGCCCACGTCCACGGCTCACGGTGCTTCCCCACCGCGCCCACCTCCACGGCTCACGGTGCTTCCCCACTGCGCCCACGTCCACGGCTCACGGTGCTTTCCCACCGCGCCCACGTTCACGGCTCATGGTGCTTCCCTACCACGCCCATGTCCACGGCTCATGGGCAGCTAGGCACTGGGCCACTCAGACGCCACCTTAAACACTCCACACAGATAACTCACCCCCTCTCCAGCCACACAGCAAACACAGCAAAGGGGCCTTGGGTGTCTGTGTTTTGTTTGTTTGTTTTTGAGATGGAGTTTCATTCTTGTGGCCCAGGCTGGAGTGCAGTGGTGTGATCTCGGCTCACTGCAATCTCCGCGTCCTGGGTTCAAGCGATTCTCCTGCTTCAGCCTCCCAAGTAGCTGGGATTACAGGCGTGCACCACCATGCCCGGGTAATTTTGTGTTTTTAGTAGAGATGGGGTTTCACCATGTTGGTCAGGCTGGTCTCGAACTCTTCACCTCAGGTGATCCACTCACCTCAGCCTCCCAAAGTGCTGGGATTACAGGCATAAGCCACCTTGCCCAGCCCACCATGTGCATTCTTACCCATACGTCACGCAAGACCCCAGCCTGAAGACGGGAGCGGGATGGGGAGGCCTTTATCTCCCCCATTATTATTATTAGGGAGATGCCAAAGTCCTGCCTCATATCTGCGTTCTTAACCATACCTCACACAAGACCCCAACCTGGAGAGGGGAGTGGGAGGGGAAGGCCTTTATCCCCCCCATTATTATTATTAGGGAGACCCCAAAGGCCTGCCTCATAAAAATCACAGCACATCGTTTCTGAGGGTAAAGAATTAGAGACTTCCTTGAAAATGGAAGAGAATGAGTAATGTTTTAACAAGCTTCTAAGATGAAATCCTAAAGCCGGGGCTTTGCTTAGAGCCCACCAAGGCCAGGCAGGTCAGGTCATGCTCTCCTTCCAGGAGTAGCCCCACCCCTTCAGTCCTGACACTCCAGCCATCGGGCTGGAGGCAAACGTCAGAGGCGGCCTTGGCTTTTCTCCTGTAAGAAGCCACTGAGCCGCCAGCTATGCAGCAAGCACCTGTGTACCCCAAGATACAGCCAGGAAGGAGTGGGGTACCCCGGCCACATGTGGACACAGCCCTCCCGAGGGGCAGCCAGTGTTTCCCTGAAGGAACTGAGGTCAGGAAGCCTATTTCTGACTTACTTGAATTCAAATCTTAAAATGTTTGCAATAAATTCAAAATTTTCAAAATACTATGTAGGAGTGAACAAAACACTCCCATACACACCACACATATGCACATATCATACTCATACATCACATATGTGCATATATATACCACACATGTGCACACACATGCACCCACACATGCATGCACCCACACCACATACACCACACATATGCACACATCACACTCACACATCATATATGTGCATATATATACCACACACAGGCACACATGCCACATACATGCACCCACATCACATACATACACATGCACCACATACACCTCACATATGCACACATCACACACATGAACATGCCATGCACATGTGTGAATCACATATTCATATCACCACACACATGCACACAACACACACACGAACACACATCACACACATGCACATCACACATCCATGCACACATACACATATTCACCACACACACACACACTCTGCATGCACACACATCGCACACAGGCACCATACCTGTGAGTTGGATTGGCCTATGAGTCTCCCAGTTGTGATGTCTACGCAGTCAATACAAAAGGGAAGAGGAGTTTCCTATGGTCAGCAAGGCTTCAGGACCAGAAGAGCCCCATCCCCTGGGGACTGCAGAGGGCTTTATCTCGGCAGTCAGATGCCTTCTCTGACATCACTGCCAAGCATCATTCAGTCATAACTTTGACAGACATGCACTGAATGCATTCCCATTTAAACTGCTTCTACTGTGCTCCAGCAAGACACCACACCACGTCCCCTCCCCTCCGTGTGTGCACAACGACCCGTGCAGTGTCATTGTGTCATAAATGCACCTGAGTACAATGCAAGTGAGAGAACACGTGCTGGATGCACGATACACACACAAGTTTCCTGCACTTGACACTCAGATGCATTTATGGTCTACTCTTATCAAAGTAAAAAGTAACAGATGAATTGTTGAAGTCTGGTATGTCAGCTCTAAATGCTTCACATATTTATGAAAATATTATAATAAAGAAAATACTTCTATTATCAAACAACAGGACCCATAATGGGGTCTATGGGGTGGTCCCTGCCTCTAACCTGAGTTCAGATAAAGTAGAACACTGAAGCCCTCATCTTTAGGAGGCATGAATGTGGATGTTCGCTCATTCCTACTGTTGTATAATTTTCAGATTCTTTCAAATGCCTACAGGTTATTTACCTTTATTATTATACACTTAAAGCATAATGCATGTCTATTTAAGGAAATTGAAATGGTACCAAAACAAGGCAGAAATTGCACAGAACAGCAAAAGGGAACCAGCCTCCCTGTCCCCATCCCCTCTCCATCTGCTCCTAACCCAGACTCAGGCTTTGCTTTTCTGTATACATGTACACACCCATGTACACACACATTCCACACACATGCAGGTATGCAATGGATGTCTATGGTGCACTGCAGTGTGTGCGGGTGTGCAATGGACATCTATGGTGCACGCATGGTGTATGCAGGTGTGCAATGGGGGTATATGGTGCACGCGTGGTATGTGCAGGTGTGCAATGGGGGTATATGGTGCACGCGTGGTATATGCAGGTGTGCAATGGATATCTACGGTGCACGTGTGGTGTGTGCAGGTGTGCAATGGATGTCTATGGTGCACACGTGCTGTGTGCAGGTGTGAAGTGGACGTCTATGGTGCATGCATGGTATATGCAGGTGTGCAATGGATATCTACGGTGCATGCGTGGTGTGTGCAGGTGTGCAATGGGGGTATATGGTGCACGCGTGGTATGTGCAGGTGTGCAATGGCGGTATATGGTGCACATATGGTGTGTGCAGGTGTGCAGTGGATGTCTACGGTGCACGCGTGGTGTGTGCAGGTGTGAAGTGGATGTCTACAGTGCACGCGTGTGTGTGTCCCCCATGCCGCACTTGTGTATAGAGCACAGACGTGCATGTTTATAAAGCCCAGAGTACGTTCAACACAGTAAGCGTGCAAATCCTGAAACGCTGTAAAACTGGACCTGTGACTTGAAGCTTCCATCCCATTGTTGGGCACACACAAGCAGGGCTCCCTAAGGGGAAGGCAGGGAAACAAGAGCCACCACACACAGAGCCCCAGGCTCAGGGCAGGTCCCAGCAAAGCCCCTTCTTGGCTCTGGCCTCCTCATTGTCTGTGGGACATGCCCATTTTACCAGAAACACAAGGTTGGTCCCTCCGTCCATCCTTCGCCTAAGCAGCCTGCCTCTCCAGTTGCCATGGCAACTCTGCTCTGGTTGCTGCACGGCCGGAAGCCTCAGCAGCTTAGAGTGGGTGAGGAGGCGAGAGCACTTGAGCACCAGTGGCCTGACAAATCTGCCTCGTCCCCATCACCTCTGCGGCGAGAATCAGAGCAGTCACAGAAGCTCCTGACACACCACTCCTGTCAGCCTCTCAGTGCCAATTACGTGGAGGAAAAACGGAATCCTCCCCGTGCCCAGGGTGGTGAGTGGTGTCACCATTCGGACGGCTCAGACGAAGGCAGCCGACTGGGCAGCGGGAACGGAGCCCTTCTAGGCAGGCAGACCCAGGCACACTGCTCCTGAATTAGTGTGTGGGTCAGTGGGCATTCCAGGCGGACCTGACAGCCCGGAGCCCCGTCCCTCACTGCCCCCAGCCCCAGCCCCAGCCCCAGCCCCGCACCGATCGCCAAAGACAAGCAAGAGACACGTTTCTCCAAAGGACAGCAGGACAGGGCAGGGCAGGGCAGGAAGCCCCCACTACCCCATCTCCAGGCGCCCAGTTTCAGGAAAGCCACCACACCAGCTGCACAGATGCATGACAGGCCTCCCGGTGCCGAAGCCCGAGGAGGAGGCTGACAGCCCCGTTAGATCGAGTCGGAGCAGCTGAACCACACAGCACATCCCGACAATCAGCGGTGCCATGTGAAAGCCAGAGCACGAACCTGTCACCGCCCGCAATCCAACCCTCCCCAGCACCAGCCGCCCCCAGCACCCCCGACTGACCGGGAGATTAACACGCCGGAAAACGACCCCACGTCACAAAGCAGAGCCTGTTTTTTCGAGGGAGACCTTCTTATTCTTCCCTCACCGCTGGGCTGGCGGCGTGAGAGTCCGTGTGGCCGAGGGTCCTCCTCTCACGCCCATGACACTCAGAACCGAGGCCGGGCGCAGACGGTGTGGCTTCCCTGGACCAGACGTCGTTGTCCAGACCAGACCCAACCACGGTTCCAATCTGTTTTTCAGCCAAGTGCTTTAAATATGTGTCAAGCACTAATGCCGGGAGGACTGAAATAAACATATGAGGCTTTTCTTACGATAAACTGGTGGATCCACCAGATCTACCTGGGCCAGTCTCATTTTCCAGGTGACCTGAACCTGGATGTGCATAAGGGAAGCTGCCTGAGGACTGACCGGGGCCAGCACAGTGGGCGGGGCTCTGATCACCAAATACACTTTCGCGTGTTTCTTTTAACAACGTGTTCCTTTCACAGAAGTGTTTTACGTTGCATTTTGTAGAAAGGAGAGAAGCACTCAACAGACGCCCTCCATTTCCAGTCGCAGGGTGATTGCCACACCTGTTGCTTCCGCAAGGAACCCACCGCAAAACATCTGGGCAGGGGCAGCCCCGGGTCTCCAGAGCACACCCCAGACTCCTGAGACGCAGGCCAGGACCGCGCCCCGCGGGAATCTGTCCCCTCCCCTCAGCGGTGGGTGGGTCTGTCGTGACTCTTCTGCGAGAATCTGCAGAACGCGGCACACAGGGGAGGCAAGACTGGGGACTTCCGTGAATTACAAGGCGTCCAGTGCTTTAAAATACTCTAATGGTGAGGAAGGAAATTGAGAATATGATTCGTTAGGAGGGTGGAATAACTCTTTTTTTTTTTTTTTTTTTTTTTTTGAGACGGAGTCTTGCTCTGTCGCCCGGGCTGGAGTGCAGTGGCCGGATCTCAGCTCACTGCAAGCGCCGCCTCCCGGGTTTACGCCATTCTCCTGCCTCAGCCTCCTGAGTAGCTGGGACTACAAGCGCCGCCACCTTGCCCGGCTAGTTTTTTGTATTTTTAGTAGAGACGGGGTTTCACCGTGTTAGCCAGGATGGTCTCGATCTCCTGACCTCGTGATCCGCCCGTCTCGGCCTCGCAAAGTGCAGGGATTACAGGCTTGAGCCACCGCGCCCGGCCGGAATAACTCTTTTTAAGAGCAGGGCCGCAAAAGTTGAGCTCCACACTGGGCGACAGATCCTTGAGCCGCTGGCATCCGTATTTATCAAGCCGGGGATTAATCATATTTATCATCCCTGTAACCGGGCAGTGGCACAGAGCCACAGCTACCCACAGCATGACCCGCCCTCCCTCTCTGCATTCAGGAGCAGAGGGCGTGAGTTTCACCTCCCTACAGGACAGGGGACCACCACAGTCATCTTTGCAACCGAAGAAACAAATTATTTAAACTTTCTCTTATCCTGCAGTTTACTTCCTAGACATGTCTACTTTCTATAGCAAAATAGATCTGGACACAAATCCTAACGTGAAGCATGGTGCTGCAGGGAAAATCCTGAGGCACGGCCCAGTCCCAGGAAGCAGCTGCAGAAAAGGAGAAATCCGTGTCCCTCCACTGCTGTCTTTCCTAGGACATTCCTCCTCTGCTCACCCACGTGCAGGACCTGTTCTTTGTATAGAGGTTCCTGTCTTTTCCTGGTGCTGAGTGACACAGAGCAACCCAAAACCTCCCTCGCAGGAGCCCCTGCAGGCTTCAGGGCGTGTGAGCCAGGGAGGTGCTTTGGCTAAAGAACCAGACAAGGCAATGATCTGCCCCAAAAAAGATCACCAAGGGTGAGATCTCACGTGAGCACAGCTGAGGAAGATGCTTGGGGCTTATCTGACCATTTCCACAAGCATCTCTCAAATCACACCACGGAAAAAAACCAAAAGGCCTGGTTCAGCCTCCAGGGGCCGGGCTCTGGGAGAAAGCAGGCCCGGGGCAGGAGTCCGGGGCCTCAGGGAACAGGGAACGCTGCCTTCCCATGGGAAACTGGAGCATCGGCCTCTCCCACCTAACACTCCACCACCAAAGATCGCAGGCAAACCACCTGGCTGGAATTTAAGGTGAATTGGCCTCAGCACGATCGCTTCAGGATTAAAAGGGGTTCATGGATTTGGGGGACTGTGGAGGAAAGTGTGTGTGTAGAGAGAATTACACAATCACGTAGCTTTATTGTGGAGTGAGGGGTGTTGAGTCCTCTGTCCACTCAGGATGCTTTGGAAATGTTTTTACCAAAGTATGAACCTCACAGCAGTGAGGGCTCCATTCCCTCTGGGGCTGGGCTGACCGCCGCACCCCTGCGCTCTGTGGCTGGGCCCTGACCCACCTTCCCATCTGTGCACCAAGCTCCTGGCTGCTCCTTTCTGGCTGCACTGGTCTCTGCCAGCTGACGAGGCCGACGGGCCCTCCTGTCCCTGGGGCCTGGCGCTAAGCCTCAGGGCACCCGTCCTCACTGCCTGACTGCCTTTCTCTGCCTGCTCCAACTGGACCCACTGAGCAAAACCTAAACCAGACGATGCTCAGAACTATGCAGCCTCGCCGGGCGCGGTGGCTCAAGCCTGTAATCCCAGCACCTTGGGAGGCCAAGACAGGTGGATCACGAGGTCAGGAGATCAAGACCATCCTGGCTAACATAGTGAAACCGCGTCTCTACTAAAAAATACAAGAAACTAGCCGGGCCAGGTGGCGGCGCCTGCAGTCCCAGCTACTCGGGAGGCTGAGGCAGGAGAATGGCGGGAACCCGGGAGGCGGAGCTTGCAGTGAGCTCAGATCCAGCCACAGCACTCCAGCCTGGGTAACAGAGCGAGACTCCGTCTCAAAAAAAAAAAAAAAAAAAAAAAAAGAACAGAACTATGCAGCCTCAGAACTACCTCTGTCCTCAGATTTAGATGCCACAGGAAACCCCTTGCCTGGAGAGCCCGCGCCGACTCCAGGTTCTCAGCGGGTTTGATTTTGGACGCCGCGATCAGAACCCTGCAGGTGCTGATGGTGTTCTGTCTCACCTAGGGCTGTCCCGTGTCCACTGAAGGACTTTCGGGGGAGGCCTGCATCCAGAATCTCCGTGCAAAGGTGATGTGGGCAGGGAGCGCTGACGATGATGCTTTGATGGTCCTCTTCTGTCATCTCCCGTAGGCACAGCTTTGGACCAAGCTGTGTCCCCCACACAAAGGACTGACCTCTTGGGACTGAGTCTGACGCCGACTGGCTGAGGAAAGTGGACGTGGCAGGGGCCCCGCGGCTGCCTCTGCTGAGGGGGACAAGAGGGCACTGAGGCTTCTCCTCACTCTGAGAGTTGGCACGTGTACCCTCGGAGCAAGGTCAGCAGCCGGTCACAAGTGCAGGGCCATTATTCTGGTCTGTGCCATGTGGAATTTTAAAAAGTTTCAGATGGCGGACCATTGGCAGTTTTAGAAATACACTGAGGCCCCGGAAAACCTACCTATGGGTTCAGGTACCCAAGGAAAGGTGGAGCAGACAGAACCTGGCAGGCGGGGGAAACCCGGCCAGTGGGGAGGGCAGCTCCCATGAGGACAAGTGATGACAGCAGAGAACAGGGCAGGACCAGACCAGCTGGGCACCCAGCAGAAGCTCCATGACGGACGACTGCTCACTACCCTGGTGGCTTGAGAGGAATAAAATTTGCCCCTGACTTTAAAATTAAACTCAGCCCTAATAGAAAGTTTATGAAATCATTCAACATCTGTAATAAAATTTAACTTTCTTGGAGTAGAAAAGAGTATTTTTTTCCCAGCAAATATAGTCTCTAAGAAATTGTGGAATAATCAAATCTATCTATAACCTAAACTTATGCAAAAAGAAACATGGATGTGAGTTCGTTCTGCCAAAACAAGGAATAAGGTCCTTCAAGCTACCAGCTTTTTGCCATCTGGGAGCTTGGGTTTCAGAGGACCCCCTGCAAATTCTGGTCCCCTCGCTCCCTGGGACATGCTTGAGGCAACCTTCCAAGGCAGACCAAGAGCCCAGTCACTCCCCTGCTTTTCCTGGGATCTGGGTTGACATGGAGTTGAATGAGGGGCCCGGACAACCAGAATCGTGCCCAAAGAGGTTTTGAGTATCCTCTGTCTACCGCCCAGGTCGGCAGGCGGGGTTCACCCTGGGCCGGTGTGTGGAGAGACCCGGGCGCGTGGCTGCTCAGGACACGGTCAGACGCGGAACCAGAGTCCTCAGGTTTGATCACAGAAACCTGTGGCGTGTTTCCGGCGCAGGATCCTTCCTTTAAATAAAAACTTACACAGGAACCAAATGCTCAGAGATTCTGTGCCACAGATCCAGCCGATTCTTTTCTCCTCAGCATTACAATGAGATGGCACGATCTGAGGACCTTCTGTACGTGGACCAAACATCTCTTCCTTGCTACTCTGACACTCAAATCCAGTCAGGCATCCTGTATTCAATCTGGAACTCTGCTTCCCCGTCTGGGGGGCCCTCAAGCTGTGGGGATCACAGGATGAGGACTGTGGTGCTGGACGACCCCCCGAGCCCCCAGTTGGGTGAGCGTGCGGCAACGCGGAGGGTCTGAGCCCCCAGACCTCAAGCCCACCTCGCTCAGCCTGGGTCTCACCCACTGTGCAAAGGCCCCAACGCTGCAGCTCCGCTCCTGGAGGACCGACGGAGACCTGCAGCGGTGACTGCCCCCGCCCAGCCACACAGCACTGCCCTGGAACTGCCCTGATGATGGGAATCACAGGGATGGCGTTCGTGCCAGGGGGCGGGCCCGCCTGCAGAGGAGCTGCTGAGGGTCGCAGTGAGGACTCCTCACTGCCAGCTGAGGGTACCCCGGCTTCACAGTGACAGTGGCTCTTCCTTTGAGCTCTGCTGCAGCTCGTCCCAGGAGCTGACAGTGGGATGGGTCTCGTCATGGCTGCCTTCTGTCCGTTCTTTTTTACCTAAGGGTTGCTTGAGAGGCAGTTTTCACTTTGCAGCCTGAGTCCTACTCTGCTTCAGGTAAGATAACTGGGCGGGAGCCCGGCCATTTAAGAGACCCAAATAGAACTCACCTCCAAATAGGCACATAAGAACAGCTTGGCACGGCCGCCCTGGCTCCTTCTCCCCTAGGATTTCTCCTAGAGCTTTCCCGATGTCCACATGCCACATTCCCTCCGCTCCGTCTGCTGCACAGCCTGCTCCACGGGCCGTCCCTGAATCAGCTGCCACCACATCCCTCGGCATCTCCATTTGCGGCTGGCATGGAAAAGGCTCTGGTGCGTCTCACACTCTGCTATCAGCAGCCTCCTTCCTGCTCTGGTTCTTAAGTTCTTGTCTTTTCTGTTGTCTGCATTTAATTTGAACGTCTATGTATCGTCGAGAGACGACCTGTGAGTACATACTCCACGTGCGTTTGCGTCTCCACCAAGGGAGCTGCCCGGCGGCTGCCCTGCTGATCCTTTGCGTCTGGTAGGATGGGGGCGACCGTGTCGGATACCACCTCCTTGGAAGTGTCTGTGTCTCCTCCCCTGCCCGCCCAATCACAGCTTTGGGGGAGATTTCAGAGATTTCAGGGGCTTCCCTGAAGCCTTTCCTGGAAGGTGGAGTCTCTTATTTTTCAGCAACCACCAGCCACTGGCTCTGCTGGAGGCATCCAGGGTTTTCCTTGCTGCTTCTGTATCTGTTTGTTTTGGCCTACGTGTTGTTCGTATTGTTAAGCTTTAGGGAGGAACATTTGGGGATCTGGTTTCCCAAGGCCCTAGGAAGCCGGAGTCTCCTGCAGCCACGCAAGGTCCGTCCATGAGGCCTGCACGAGGTGGCCGTGCTGCGTAGACACACTGGCTAGGAGACAAACGTGGAAGAGTTGGATTCAACTCAAGGACCCCAGAGCAGGGTGAGGGAGGTGCAGCGTCGGTGCACGGAGGCGGGAAGCCGGAGCAGGACGGGTCCTGAGGCAGCGGCACCAGCAACGCCCACGAAACCCCTCATGCTTGTCCCTGTGAAGCCCCCCGGTGCCTCTGCTACCTGATGCTGCAAACATCTCTCAAGTGAGAGCTCGGTTTCCAAATGGAGTGACGAGGAGCAGAACTTCTAGACGCCAGAAGGGGAAGGTTGCTCAAGGCAGGTGCACAAATAAATGACAAATGGCAGCTTGATAACCAGCACAATGCTAAGGGCCACAGGCGCAGGCCACAGAGAAGGGCCATGGGAGCAGGCGGGCCACGCAGGGGATGGAGAAGAGTCAGGGGAGCAGGCGGGCCACGCAGGACACGAAGAAGGGCCAGGGGAACAGGCAGGCCACGCAGGACACAGAGAAGGGCCACAGGAGCAGGCGGGCCACGCAGGACACAGAGAAGAGCCATGGAAGCAGGTGGACCACACAGGACATGGAGCCACCCTTGCAAGCAGGGCAGGCAGCCTCTCATCCCACGTCACAACCTGCAGCTGCTGCTGTGCTGCAGGGAAGAGTGACATCACACACACTCATCAGAGCCCCTGTGAAAAGCCTGAAGGAGGCTCTCTGGAGGCTCCACCAAAGACCGTCGGCACCAACGGCTGGCATGTCTCTTTGGAAGTCAGGGGAGGGCGTGTCTACCGAAGCGGGATTTATAACAAGAGCCCAGGAGTGGGACTCACTCTTCCCGGGGATCCCACCTGCTCCGACTCCTCACCAGGGAGCAGCACGGCCGTGTCCATGTGTCCCTGTGTGTACCCGTATGTGTATGTGTGTCCATGTGTCCCTGGTGTACACGCACGTGTGTGTTTGTGTGTATGTGTGTGCACGTCAGTGTGCGTGTTCTGCGCATGAGAACTAGAACGCTTGCATGCCTAGCAGACAAGATGCCTGCTGTCTCTCTGTGGGGTTTGGAGGAGCACTTCAGTACAGTCACCAGACTGCCTAAAACACAACAAAGCAAAGCAAATTAGCAATGCTGAGGACTCTCGGGCCAGGACGCCGCCCTAGGCTGCCTTCCCGAGTCAGCTAGCTTGATGAAAGCTTTCATATCAGTGCCTGCAAAAACGCCTTCTCAGCACACAGCTCAAATGGTATTAAATAATTCCATGGGGAAATAAGACTTTATACACAAAACTTTGCTTTATAAATAATTTGCCAGTAATGTATAGTAATGCATGCACTCATAAATCACAGTTAACAGAAGCAGAGACACAACTGGATACGACTTTTTCAGAAGGCCTAGAAAAAGTCTATTTGAATTAAGCCCAGAGGGCCTACAGGATCCAAAGTGTGCACTCCCACGATACCCCAAAACAAAAGCAAAACAACCAGGACATTTATCCTATGGACATTCCAATGTTGATAGTAAGATTAAAATCCCCATCCACATAACACACCCACACACAAACACAAACTGGCTGTTGCCACTAGCACTCCATGGGGTTGAAGACGGCAAGACCCCAAGCCTCAGGCTGGCATTTCCAGAAAACACTCTCGCTGCCACGCCCACATAAGGGGAAGACTGGCAGAGAGGGCTCCTTCCTCCTGACCCAGAAGCCAGGAGAGAAAGCTCATCAGTCTCACAGGCTGGGCCCTGCTCATGCCCTGTCACTCCGGCAGGTTCTCAGGCAGGAGTGTGAGCTCCTAATGTCTCAGGAGAGACAGGGGAGGGGAGAGGAGGCAGACGGGCAGGGGGGGCCTGTCCCTCCAGGGTCAGCTCAGCCCTCAGAGCCGCTTGGGGGAGGTCTGAGTGCAATAGATACTGCCAACGTCTCTGGGGAGCTGCACTGTGGTGGGACCTGGGGTATCAGCAAGGGCGGCGTGAGGCTCCGACTGGCTGAGTCTGTGTCAGCGTCAGCAACAGTGCTCATCCCGAGCTCTTTCCCGACGCACCCAGGACAGGTGGAAGGCGGAAGACCCTGCCCATGGGCAGCTCAGAGAGCAGGTGGGAGAGACCAGGGTCGGCCACATGCAGACAAGCAGGCCGGCCAGCGGGGAGAAGCTGCCAGGAAGATGTGAGCACCAGCCGCATGGAGCTTGGACAAGGCAAGGAGTCAGCGGGAGAGAGGTAACAACGGCCCCCGGGAAATCATAAAGCACATGAAATTGTGGGGCACGCTCCCTTCCCCAGATTCCCAACTGTATGATTCTGGCAGGGACCCAGCCCAAGCCCCAGGGGCTCACAGCCAGTGATGGGCCAAGGAAGGGCTTCAGGGCCCAGCGACTCCCCGCAAACTGTGCCCTGTCCTGCACAGGTGAGAAGGGAAGGGATGGTTCCCCTGGAGTTAGAGACAGAGGCTTGGTGCCTGGAGGACCCCAGCCACCCATCCTGAGCCAGAATGTGGACGTCCACCCCAAAGAGTGCACAAAGAGGATAAAACAGCAGGGTGCACTCCAGGACCGCAGGCTCCCCCCAGCACACATGGGTCCCCGTCTGGGGATCCACATCGCCAGGACGCAGCAGAGCTTTGGAAGATGGCAAGCAAAAGCTTCTTCAGGCAGAGCCATGAGCCCCCCTCAGAATCTGAGCTCCAGGCACTACGGACAATTTTAGGAAACCTGTGTCTGTTGCATTTTGAATATTCTGAGGGGCTTCCTGTTATTTTAGGAGAAGCTAATTTCCCACACAGTTAGTGCTCAGGAGGGAGGAATCTAGGAGTTTGCTTGGCCGTAAAGCCCATGGTGTCTGCGCTGTACTTCTGCCCCTCCTCCTGCGGTGACTGTGACAACAGGAGGAGCCGCAGCCGTCCTGAGCCCCTGGTTCCCAGGTGCTGGTGGCTGCAGCACAGAGGACACCGCGGGTTCCTAGAGCACCAAGGGCTCCTACGTCCAGCAGGGGATAAGAGTCACACCCTCGAGGCCGCCGTGACCACCCCAAAGTCTGAGTCCTCCCTGGTTCACTCCTGCCTCCCTCCCCTGCTTTTCTGATGCAAACACAGACACAAGCATACACACTTGCACGGACACACACAGGTACTCACACTCAGATGCACACTGCACACATGTACACACATTCACGCACACACTGCACACATATACACACATTCACACACACATACACCCATTCACACACACACTGCACATGCAGTACCTGTGTGCACACATGTGCCTACTGTATGCATGGAAATACACAGGCACTCACACTCGCAGATGCACACACACATATATTCACACACATTGCACACATATACACAAATAAACATTCACACACACTGCACACACACATTCACACATTGCACACATTCACACACACTGCACACACGCATTCACAGACACTGCACACACATTCACACACTGCAAACACACACACATATACACACATTCACACACTCTGCACACATGCACATTCATGCACACTGCACACATATTCACACACATTCACACATTCACACACATATACACACATTCACACACACTGCACACACGTACACATTCACGCAGACTGCACACACATACACACATTCACGCACACGCTGCACACACATATACATACATTCACACCCATTGCACACACATACCTTCACACACATATACACACATTCAGAAACTGCACACTTATACACACATTCACACACACTGCACACACATACACACACTGCACACAGATACACACACTCACTCACTGCACACACATACACACATTCACACACACTGCACACATATACACACATTCACAAACTGCATATGCGGTACCTGTGTGCACACACACCTGCCTGCTGTATGCATGCATTTACACACTCACATGCACTGCATGTGTTTGCACACACATTCAGATGTGCACACTGTGTGTGTGGGTGTACATGCAGACACACAGCTGTACCTATTGCACATGTGCATATGTACACATATGAGTGCACACATTGTGCACACATGTACACACCCACATTCATCCACACTGCACATACGCATGCACACACACGCACACACACATGCACACGCACAGCCATCTTCTCCCTACCGCATCCCACAGGAGGGGCTTCCTCAGCCCGTGCTGCCTGGGTTTGGGGCGGGCCCATCAGCATCTGCTCAGCTGGCTCTGGTGGACTTGGCCCCGCTGCCGCTGTTGTTTGTGTATTTTCTATCGCTCTGCCAGAGCCTCTGGGATTTTCCGTCACTCTGCAACAGAGCCTCGGGGGGCCAGGTGAGGATCTACTTTCCAAATTCCTCTCCCAGGCATTCCAGCTCCTGGCTTCTGTGGCCTCCATGTTCTATTTCAGTCTGTCTGGCTAAGGGGAAAGCAGAGCCACGGGTGGGCACCCAGCACCTCAACGGCCCTTTTCCTACCAGGGACCCCTCCAAAGCACCCATGGTGCCTGGGGAGAACCCCCTGCCAGCTGTGTACACCTCCCTGCATGGGACACTGGGTGAGAGGTGCTTGAAAATGTGAAAGAAAGTTTGCAAGGACGGCCGAGCCAGAGAGCAGCATCTCGCTGGCACGCCCAGCACCCAGCGGAGGTGCCTGAACACCCGCGTCACTCAGCAGACTCCACGGTGATGTGGGTCAGATGACCAGCTTCTAGAGCCACTGGGCTCCTTAATTAAAGTCCAGCTCTACCCCTGCCACTCTCAGGCTTCCCATCTTCATCTTCCAATGGAGGACATTGGAGCGGCGAAGGGTTATTATTTAGGAGGAGGTCACATGGTGAAAGTCCAAGCCTCCTCACTTTCCGGCCAAGGCTTGCTGATAACACTGTCCCTAATTAACAGCCACAGCAGCACATCAGGCAGAATGAGCATCTGTTTAGAGTTGGTAACGACCTCCTGGAAATGTCATGGTAGGAATAAAACCATGCAATTCAGCAGGAGAAATAAAATACATATCCAGATGGAGCTGCGCTGAGATGCTGGCACACTGACATCTCAAGGTAGACAATTATTTACCACTCAAAGCGCCGTGGAGTGAAGGCAGCTTCCCAGGGCCATTTGCTGAGCTCTTCCTACGGGCTGGACACACAAGGCCTGAAGTTCGCTGCCCAAGCCACACTCTCGTCCACACGACGGATCACCATGGGCGGCACATGACGTGTGTGTGGGTCCACGCAGCAGCCAGTGGCAGCGGGTGACAGTGGGGACCACCAAGGTGGCCCTTGCGACAGTCTAGGAAGAGACTCTCACTGCCCCAGATTCACCTCGAGACTCCAAATGGTCTCAGGTCCCTTGCAGGGACCGAAGGGCGGGGGCTGTGGGTTCTCTTGCTAGCGCTCTTCCTCCGTGCCCAGGCTCCAGACCAGCCTCGAGTGTGTGCTGAAAACTGCCCATTCTGAAAAGCCGGCTTGCACCTTCATATTCCTGGTAGAAACCCCCAGTCGTGTCAAGCACAAGCTTCTCTGCAGCAGGGCCCTGTGCTGCCCAGCCGATGCTGCTTCTCACGCGGGCTCCCCGGTCCTTGTTGGCACTTTCCTTGATGCCCGGGAGGAGCAGTCCCATGGAGTTTTGGGGTCCTCCTCCTCCTCTTCCCTCCCTCTTCTCCCTTGACACGAACAGTTCCCCGACCCTCAACCGCTAGGGCAGCAGAGGTACCACCTGTTCACAACAGCCCTCCTGGCCACAGTCTCTCCTACTCCAGGCCCCACGGCCCCCAAGCCTGATGACATTCCCCCTAGGTCACTTTCTATTGGCTCCAGGCAGGCTATCTGCCACCCCCCAAGGTAGTGCATGCTTCCTACGTGTTCCGCAGGCCCCTGGCGCGGTGGAACAGTGACTTGCTCAGAAACTAGCAAGTCCTCTCGGCAGTGGCCTCCCACTGACCTGGCTCCCCACCCACCCTCCACTATGCTCCTGCTGCTGGAAACACCCCCTAGGTGGCTCAGAGTGGTCCCCAGAGGCCCCGACACAGACACCAGCACACACCTGTGGCACACCTGCGGATGCACACCTGAGGGCAGGCACACACCTGCAGCACACCTGCGGGTACACACCTGTGGCACACACCTGCAGGTACACACCTGCAGGCACACACCTGTGGGTACACACCTGTGGGCACACCTGCAGGCAGGTACACACCTGTGGGACACACCTGGAGGCAGGTACACACCTGTGGGCACACACCTGTGGGTACACACCTGTGGGCACACCTGGAGGCAGGTACACACCTGTGGGCACACTCCCATGGGTGCATATATCCCATGTCCATCCTCTACACAGCCCCCTTGCCAGGCTGCCCTCTGCACATTTCTGTCTGGCCGAGGCCCCAGCCTCTGGGTGAAGGGACCACCTGGGGCCATCGTCCGCCTACCACACCAGCCCTCAGAGGAGTGCCTCAGCAGAAGGCCTGGCAGAACCGTGTGAGGCTGCCCAGCAGCACAGCCTGGGCACACCGCATGGCATTTGAGGAGTGCAGCCAGAAATGAATGAGCAGAGGCGCCCTGAGGACATGGTCCAGCCACACATCAAAGGCGGTGGCCAGAGGCCGTCCAGCTCCCCATCAGCAGGAGCTTCAGCCCTGCCTCTGGGTGGAGGCCCACAGAGCCCTGCCATGGAACAGAATCAGAGTCTGCGTGGGGACGGCTTCCACCCCATCTGTTTGCCCAGCTTCTCTCTGTAGCACGCTCAGACCCCACAGAGGCGCTGGGCTCCTTCGCCTGTCCATGAAAGACACTCACCTCCCTGAGCTCACCCACCTCACAGAAAGGAGATGCGCTGGACACACGGCACACCCTCCTGCCTTCCTCCCGGAGAGGCCCTGCTCTCTGCTCACTGCACACACGGCACACCCTCCTGTACACCCTCCTGCCTTCCTCCCGGAGAGGCCCTGCTCTCTGCTCACTGCACACACGGCACAGCCTCCTGCCTTCCTCCCACACAGGCCCTGCTCTCTGCTCACTGGACATGCCGTACACCCTCCTGTACACCCTCCTGCCTTCCTCCCAGACAGGCCCTGCTCTCTGCTCTCCAAGGCCTCACCAGGCCTCCTCTCCACAGCAACTTAACCGAGCTGCAAGCATGCTTTGGTGCTGAGGACGTTCTCCCCGGAAACCCTAACGGCAGCTCGCATCTGTGCCATCCCCACACCTTCCCTGCGCACGCCACAGGCATCACACCTCCGAGGACCTTCCCCAGGCCCTGCCCAGGTCCAGGGGTGGCGAGGCAGAGCCAGCATTTCCTGGTCCTGAATCCGTGTCCCTCCTCCTTGGCCAGTTCTGAGAAGCTGGGAATGTTCACCTCATGTTCTTCACTGGCATGGAGTGAACCGCACACACAGCATTTAATCAAGAGCCTGGCATGGGCCAAGGTCAGCACGCAGGGAGCTCTGGAGAGAAGGGGCACCCTCGGGGCATTGTGTTGCCCCCTCCAAGAGCATGGCTGCTTCACAGATTACAAACTCCAGACGGAGTGGCACTCCAAAGGCTGGGCTGCCCCCAGAAGCTTCTCCAGATGATCCAAGCTGCTTTGCCCTGAGGCCCCGGTCAACAGAAAAGCACCGGCTGTCTCCTGAGCCTCCCCGGCGTGTCCAAGTTCAGGACGGGTGAGGAAGTGTGTCAGGGGCACTGGAAACAGCCCTGAAGGAAGAGAATGGAAAAGCTGGCTCCCGCCCATGCACCGCGGGCACTGACACAGGCACCGTGCGCTTCCTGACCTGACAGCACCAGACTCACACGGGCTTCCAGCAAGCGTGTGGGCTTCAGGCGGGCTCTGCCCTGGCTGGTGCCCAGGGAAGGGAAAGAACGGTGGCAGGTGACACGCTGCTGGCAAAGCGTCCCAGCCTCCTCCTTGGGGACCCCAGGGAGTTCCTGAACACAGACACAGGTTCCCCCACTGAGAGGACAGGGGATCCAACGGGCACTGTGGCCAGGTGCTCTGGTGGGTGCTGTGACCCAGGTGCTCAGGCAGGTGCTCTGACCGGGTGCTCAAGCGGGTACTGTGACCAGGTGCTCCGGTGAGTGCTGTGACCAAGTGCTCAGGCGGGTGCTGTGACCTGGTGTTCAGGCGGGTGCTGTGACCAAGTGCTCAGGCGGGTGCTGTGACCAAGTGCTCCGGCGGGTGCTGTGACCGGGTGCTCAGGCGGGTGCTGTGACCGGGTGCTCTGGTGGGTGCTGTGACCGGGTGCTCCGGCGGGTGCTGTGACCGGGTGCTCACGCGAGTGCTGTAACCAAGTGCTCCGGCGGATGCTGTGACCGGGTGGTCAGGCAGGTGCTGTGACAGGGTGCTCCAGAGGATGCTGTGACCGGGTGCTCTGGCGGGTGCTGTGACAGGGTGCTCAGGCGGGTGCTGTGACCGGGTGTTCAGGCGGGTGCTGTGACCGGGTGCTCCGGCGGGTGCTGTGACCGGGTGCTCAGGCGGGTGCTGTGACCGGGTGCTCCGGCGAGTGCTGTGACCAGGTGCTCAGGTGGATGCTGTGACCTGGGTGTTGTGACCTGGGTGTTCCAGGTGGGTGCTGTGGCCTGGGTGCTATAACCTGGGTGTGCCAGGTGGGCACTGTGACCCAGGAACTCCAGGTGGGTGCTGTGACCCAGGTGCTCCTACTCCAGTTAGGGGCTGTGATCTGGGTACTGTGGGTGGGTGCTGTGACCCGGGCGCTGTGACTTAGGTGTTTCAGGTGGGAGCTTTGCCCTGGGTACTCCAGGTGGCTGCTGTGACTCGGGTGTTCCAGGCAGTCACCATGACCTGGTTGGTTGCTCAGGTGGGTGCTGTGACCCAGGTGGCTCCAGGCAGGTGTTGTGACCTGGCTGATTGCTCAGGTGGATGCTCTGACCCAGGTGCTCCAGGCAGGTGCTGTAATCTAGTTGCTCAAGTGGGCGCTGTGAGATAGGTGCTCCAGGTGGGCGCACCAGGCGGGTGCTGCGACCTGGGTGTTTCAGGCCAGTGCTATGACCTGGGTGTTCCAGGTGGGTGCTGTAACCCAGGTACTCCAGGCGGACACTGTGACCCAGGTACTCCGGGTGGGTGCTGTGACAGAGCTGCTCCAGGTGGGTGCACCAGACGGGCGCTGTGACCCGGGTGCTCAGCTGGGTGCTGACAGCACCCACTTCCTCCACCCACTATCTTGGCTCATTCGGCATCATTTTATTCCCTCAAACTCCAAAACAAGTTTAAAAGAAAGAAAAAGATCAGATGGATAAAAATTCCTTTAAAGGGTAGTTTCTTCATATGAGCAAAGCCCCTGGTTGAATTCCTCCTTAATTTGCGTGGACGTCCTGCAAGTCCGAGCTCTGAGGAGGTAGGGTACTCCACACACTTCAGCGCTTTGTGAATGGCTGCAGTTAACATGACCCTCCTGAGGCTGGAACTTCTCAGACCCCAGCCCCGCCCTCCGGTCTAGCTTCCTCTCTGAGGCTGGTGGAGCCATCCCTGGGGCATCCCCCGTGGCTGCTGTCCCGCTGTCTTGGGAACTGGCAGCCCCTGACGCAGGTGTGGAGCCTCCACCCTCCCTGGAGGGTGGCCTGCCTGCAGGAGCTCAGATAAGGAGATGAAGGAAGAGCTAGAAAATTCTGAGGCCAAAAGCCGCCCTAGGAGGCCCAGAACTGTGGTCTGGAGCAATAGTCTCCAACCTTTTTGACACCAGGGACCAGTTTTGTGGAAGACGATATTTCCACGGACTGTGCAGGGCCGGGGGGTAGTTTCAGGATGAAACTGTTCCACCTCCGATCATCAGGTCATAACAGTTAGATTCTCATAGAGAGCGGCAACCTGGACCCCTCGGAGACGTTCACAATAGGGTTCCTGCCAGGCAGTGATGCTCCCTCACCCACGCTCACCTCCTGCTGTGCGGCCGGGTTCCTAGCAGGCCACGGACCTACATACTGGTCTGCGGCCTGGGGGCTGGGGACCCCTGGTCTGAAGGACCAGTGGCTACAGCATCTGCTGCGTGAGGCTGGGGATGGTGTCTGCTGCTGCGGGACATCTGGCAGAAAGAGCCAGGGGCCAGCGTGGCCGTGAGCGGCAGGCCCAAATTCCGGGAACTGAGGAATGGCCTGAGAGAGGGATCCAGCAGCAGCGGCCTCAGGACCAGCACAGCAGCCACTTCCCGGCTTTAACCTGGGCAGAGAGACGAGAGCTCTATAATTTTTGAAGATCGAATTCAGTTTGTTAAAGAATTCAAAGTACATTGCCTGACCCCATTAAAAAATGGGGCTCAAATATGCCAAATTTTTTTTTTATTATACTTTAGGTTCTAGGGTACATGTGCATAATGTGCAGGTTTGTTACATATGTATACATGTGCCATGTTGGTGTGCTGCACCCATCAACTCGTCAGCACCCATCAATTCATCATTTATATCAGGTATAACTCCCCAATGCAATCCCTCTCCCCTCCCCCCTCCCCATGATAGGCCCCAGTGTGTGATGTTCCCCTTCCCGAGTCCAAGTGAGCTCATTGTTCAGTTCCCACCTATGAGTGAGAACATGCGGTGTTTGGTTTTCTCTTCTTGTGATAGTTTGCTAAGAATGATGGTTTCCAGCTGCGTCCATGTCCCTACAAAGGACGCAAACTCATCCTTTTTTATGGCTGCATAGTATCCCATGGTGTATATGTGCCACATTTTCTTAATCCAGTCTGTCACTGATGGACATTTGGGTTGATTCCAAGTCTTTGCTATTGTGAATAGTGCCGCAATAAACATACGTGTGCATGTGTCTTTGTAGTAGCATAATTTATAATCCTTTGGGTATATACCCAGTAGTGGGATGGCTGGGTCATATGGTACATCTAGTTCTAGATCCTTGAGGAATTGCCACACTGTTTTCCACAATGGTTGAACTAGTTTACAATCCCACCAACAGTGTAAAAGTGTTCCTATTTCTCCACATCCTCTCCAACACCTGTTGTTTCCTGATTTTTTTAATGATTGCCATTCTAACTGGTGTGAGATGGTATCTCATTGTGGTTTTAAATATGCCAAATTTTTAAAACTTCATCCATTGGCCACACAGACAGGAAAGTTTGTGCCCTGGTGGGGGGTTCAGATGCCGCTGCGGGGCCGGCCTTCGGGGTGGTGGGGTGGCCCGGCATCCCTAACAGCCGCTCCACTGCCCCCACCCCAGCTCCTTCCCATGTCTGCATCCAAGATGTCTGGCTTCCACTTTCTGTGTCGCTAAAGGGTGGGGAAGCTGCCTGGGAGACGCTGCATCGGCAGCCTCATCTCCAGGGACTTGCACCTCAGCCAGCCCCACACCTGCGGCAGGTCCTGCCGGGCACCCAGGAAGCTCTTTCATTTAAGAGGTCCAGAAACGCTGACACCTTGTGTGGAATTTTAAAGTCTGCTTAATCAGGAAGGAGCCATCAGGAAAAGGGACCTGCCAACCTGCTTGTTAGCCGAGCAGCGGGCACCGTGGGCACAGGGGGTGCTGGGTGCTGTAGTCCACCGGCTGGCCGGGCACAGCTGGTTCCTGCAGGGAGCCCCAGGGGCGCGGTGGTAACAGCAACCCTGTTAGAAAGGACAGTGGGGGGACGGGTGCCGTCTCCATCTGGAGCCGCCTGGAAGCCAGGGAGCACGTTTCTGTGTAAGTGTTCACTGTGGACAAGGCTCGGGCCCTGCCTGCAGCACAGAGGAATTCCAGCTGTCAGAGAGGGAGAAATTCAGGGAGATGATGGACATGGGCTCCACACCCCACCTTCCGCCTCAAGGAGGAGGCAGTGGGAACCCTACGCAGGAGTGGCTGAGCATCCGAGCGGGGTCATTGTGACCTGGGGGGCTGCCATCCGCCCCTGAGAGCTTTCGGTTAGAGCCTTTTTGGACACAGCCTGAGCTTCTGTGGGCCTTCTCTCGCTCTCTTGCATCCTTCCATAATGTAAGTGGATCCAACTTAGAAACACTTTTAGTGCTGTGCACAAACCAAGGGCAGCAAAAAACCCAACCACTATGCCAGGCTGAGCTTCCGCGCTTCCCGACTCCGCAGCAAGAACTCGGGGCCTCTCTCCACGTGAGCAGCTGTGACCGCGGACTCAGAAACACACTCACCTCCCTGCCACCTCCAGCCCGCAATTTAAAGAGAAGCTGATGCAATTGACTCTTCCCAGCTTGCCATTTAAACACAGGCCGGGTTGTGTGCACAGAGATGCTGCCCCAGTGACTGCATTTGGACACACGGTTTCACCCTCGTGGTGTGAGAGCCCCGTTGAGTGCTCTTCAGGGCACGAGATCCTCGGCACCCTCCACAAGTCTGTCTCAGCTGCAATCACAGCTCATTGAGCCAACAGCTACGACGGCTAATTAGAGAGTCCTTAAGTGGATCAATGACACAATGCGGTCTGCAAAAGCGTCAGAGCCACAGCTGCACGCACGCAGAGTTGGGCGTGAAACATCCCAGCCACATTGTTGTTGAAAGCCGTTGCCGGGCCTGAAAATTGCAGCTTTTCGAAAGCACACACTGAACCTCCCCAGCTTTGTTTTCTAGGAAGGACGTGGCGGCTGCTCAACTTGGAACAGAGGAGTATAGGAGGAGCTTGAAGACCCCTCGAGAGTCGCCACTGCTGCCCCCGGCCACCCCCATCTTCTGTTGGAGTGGCCTTCAGGGAAAACGCCCCAAAGGGGCCTCCCAGGGGCCCCTGCCCCACCCCAGATGCTCCCGCCCATCGCCAAACCTCGTCTCCTCATCTATGGAAGGAGAGCAAGGAGACAGCCCTCACCCAGCAGGCTAACCCTGAATGCCAAGGCCATGCCTGGTGCAGAAAGGGTCCAAACACCTGCCTCAGGAGGCGCGGCCGTCCCAGTCATTACACCTGGTTTCTGCTTTGACCCTGGCTGCCGACACACGTGAGCAGCTGCTGTCCTGTGCCCAGTCCCCGGGGTGTACCCGCAGCCCAGGCTGGCTGTCTTTGCTCTTCTGTGCCCAGGTGAGACGCAATGCTGGCAGCAAGACGCCACGGAGACGACGCCCGCCCTCCTGGGACTTGGCGAGCCCGAGGCCACGCACAGGCCACGGTGACAAAGTGGCCACCACGGACCCCTCTGACATGGGCTCAGCAGATGAGGGCCGGCCGTGGGCCCTCACGCTCCCAGCGGCGCCATTTCAGCCACGGGTTGTGGTGCTGCGGCCTCATGCTCCACCTGCGCGGCTCTGACGGTAACCGATCAACCAGTCTCACCTGTGCTGGCCACGCCGGCCCTGGGGACAACCGAGCTGGCCTTTGGCTGCTTCTCCATTGCACCGTCTTGTCTTTGGCTACTGACTTGCAATTGGCATAAATTCCAGACACCATGTGGCCAAACCTTCCTCAACCATGGGCTTGCCCTCCTACCCTCTGTCAGGTATATGTTAATGAAAAGAAGTAACTGTTTCCTGTAATCTAATGTGTCCCCTTTTCCCTGTGGTAGCCCGGTCTGTGGCCGACAGGGCCCCCCTCCTCCCGGGGAAGTCTGGGATGTGAGGAAGACATTCTGCACTCTAATTTTAAAACGATTTGGCGTTTTCAAATCGGGTTTGTAAGTCCCTGGGGTGGGCAGAGGACGCTTAAAGAAGCAAGTGCTCTGAGCTAGCGCACGAACAAGGGTGAGGGGTCCAGGACGGCACAGGACAGGAGCCTGCCGGGTGGCTCTGCCGGGGCCCAGGAGGACAGCAAAGTCAGCTGCCAGCTGGGACCAAGAGACAGAGGCAGAGAGGGACAGAGATAGAGAAAGAAAGAGACAGATAGGGAGGTGGAGACAGAGACACAGAGACAGAAAGAGACAGAGAGACAGAGATAGAGTCAGAGAGACAGATAGCCAGAGACATAGAGCCAGAGAAACAGAGACAGACAGATAGAGAGACAGAGGGAGAGAGAGAGTCAGAGACAGAGAGAGACAGAGAGCAGCAGAGACAGAGGCCTAGCATCTGCCCGTCCACTCTCTGCCTGACCTGCAATCTGCCTCTTCTGCCCTTGGATTTGCCCCAACCAGAGCTTTTGCAGGAGGGGCCGCTCATTGTGGAGGGGGAGCCCAGACTGGACCATCAGGAGACCCAGGACACCTGAATTGGTCAGGCCAGCAGTGACTCAGGGCCTGGGGAGCCTGTGGGCAGAGGCTGGCTGGAAGGCTCCACTGGCCAAAGGCAGGTCACCAAGGCAGTTCATGGCCAGAAGGCATAAAGGCCAGCACAAAGGCCAGCTTTGTAGGCGCAGAGTGGGAGCCAGGCATGGGCACTGTGGGCCCAGGCGCGGTTCTCGGGGTGAGGACACCTCCTTGGCCCAACTCCACGTCACTGGTGACAGGTCAACAAGGTGCAAGCTGCTACCTTCACAGAGGATGATCCTACCAGAGACAGATAAGCCTCACTAACTGGCCATAACGTGCTCCTGACCCACTGGCTCCCTCTGCCCATGACCAGGCCAGACCCCTACAGCAGGTGCTGCTATCACAATTGTGGGCTGAACACCCCAGGGGAAACTGAGTCCTTTCGGGGCAGCAATAAGGAAAGGTTTTGACCACTGTTAGCTGCAGAGAGGCCACCCCCTCTAGCTGGCTCCCCCTCTCCCTGGGAGCTTGCTGGGCTACCCCCTCTACCGGGCTGCCTCTCTCCCTGGGGTGCCTTCTCTACCTGAGCCGCCCCCTCCACCTTGGCTGCCCCTCCATCTGGACCGCCCCCTCCACCTGGGGTGTGCTGGAGGGAGTTAACTGTGTGACGGAAATGAAATTCAACCCCAACGGGTGGCCAGGAGAGGTCACACGCACTTCTCTTGCATTCTAAATGCAGCGGTCAGCCCCTAACCAGCAAATGGCACCCAGTCACTGGGATTCTTGGATCAAAATGCTTTTGATGCTCGTATATCCTCTCCACACACTGCATAATTAACTGAATATCCGACAACCCACAAATCCATACTGATGAAGCTGGACTAGCCACAACTTATCATTATTCAATTACATAATTTATAATGAAAAGCCACAATCAACACTAAACAATACCGATGGGCACAATTCATCAGGGTCCTTCCCAAAACTGTAGGACTCTCGGCAGAGTCTGTGTGCATGGGGCGGGGGCCACACAGCCAAGCCCCACGGGGCGCTCCCGCTTCTCTGCAGACACTGCTGGCTTTTAGTTTGTGCCAAATTTTAATAAACGTGAATAACTCACTTAATAAGTGTCTCGGCCCACGCAGGCTGCTATAACAAAATACCACAGCTTGGGTGATTGATAAACAACAGAAGTTTACTTCTTGCAGTTCTGGAGGCACCTGCAGATTCGGTGTCTGGTGAGGGCCACTTTTTGGTTGGGCCTTCTCCTGTCATGGCACAGCAGAGGGGCAAGGAAGCGCCTTGAGGCCTCCTTCAGAAGCGCATTAGCTCATGCATGAGGCTCTTCCTCAGGGCCCCACGGCCTCCCAAAGGCCCCTCACGCCACGGCCTTGCGC
>NC_045441.1:146568863-146569386 GCF_002776525.5 Piliocolobus tephrosceles
GCTCAGGGCCCCACGGCCTCTCAAAGGCCCCTCACGCCACGGCCTTGGGTAAGGATTTCCATGTAGGATTTGGAGGCGTGGGGGTGGGCGGACACAAACCTTCAGTCGCTATGGCAATCGTGACTAATAAGTAACTTGTAATTATACACAAAAATGAATCCGTTTGGCGTTCTTTTACGGTTAAAAGCTACACTGTCAAAAGACGGTCAGGTTGTTCCCTCCTCATTTAAGCCAATTTGAAAACTATTTTTCCTCCTACAGTGTGAAAGCGACCACAGGGTGTCGTCAGGTGACTACTCACACTTCGTGCTGAGCTGGCAGAGGAGGGTCTAGAGTGAAGCCCATCTCAAGCCAAATGGAATTGGTCCAAATGGAAACATAGTCCCCGGGGACGTCTTGTCTCGGGAGAGCGGCGTCTGGGGTCCCGGGCAGGCCCTGTGGTCTCCCTGCCTGGACTGCGCTTGCTTGGCCTTTTGCAGCTGCCCAGTGCCAGGGGTCAAGTACTTGGCCTTTTGCAGCTGCC
>NC_045441.1:146569396-146599558 GCF_002776525.5 Piliocolobus tephrosceles
CAGCTGCCCAGTGCCAGGGGTCAAGTACTTGGCCTTTTGCAGCTGCCCAGTGCCAGGGGTCAAGGACTCCGCCTTCTGCAGCTGCCCAGTGCCAGGGGTCAAGGATAAGAACTGCAGCGCAGCTTTCAAGAGTTGGCCCCAATGTCACTGTCTGTTGACTGAGGTTTTCAAGTGGTTTGTGTCAGAAGTAGGGATATACCTTGAATTAGAGTCTTGAATTTTAGGCATTACTTACCAAAAACACTGAGCAGGTTTGCCCAGAAAATACAGTCTGCATGCAACTTCCACATCCCCTGACTCTCCACCAGAACGGCAGCCCACCTTGAAGATACCACACACAGCCCACCTGCCTCACACCCCAGACGCCAGGGTTGAAAGCCTCAGTCCGGGCAGAAGCCAACCTCACAGAGTCGAATCTCTGAGCACCAGGTGAGGGGAGGTCTCGGCACCACTGCCGGGGAAGCCCTCGGGACAGAGACAGTCACATCTGCCAGATCCCTTTCACCAGACTGCAGAGTGAGGCGAAACCAGGGCCTCATAGGCGTGAGGGCCGTCGGGGAGGTCCGCCGGCAGGAAAGGTGGGAAGGCTGAGTGGATGGAAGGATCAGCAATGACCAGGAGGAAGCTACAATCAATACCCCATGGGGCTTGGCTGTGTTGCCCCCCAGCCTGGTGCATGCAGACCCTGCTGATGCAGACCCTGCTGAGAGTCCTACAGTTTGGGACTCTTGCTTCATTCATTCATCATTTATTGAGCACTGGGGAATATGAAAGTGGCCATGGGCCTCCAAACAGCTCAGAACGTAAGGGGGAAGAGCTCTGTGCTGTGGCTGCAACTCCAGCCACAAGGAAGACAAGACCCAGGGCTGTGGGAAGAAGGGGAGAGAGGACTCAGCCCTCCAGCTGCAGGAGCCGAGTGCCCTTTGGGAGTGAGCTCGCAGGGGAGGGAACCGCCTAGGACGGGGCAGGTGGAGCTCCAGGCAGCCTCTCCAGGGCCCTGCGTGTGCTGTTTCTCTGTCTTAAAAATGACACCGAAAGCTTATGGCCAGCGAGCACCCACCGCATGCCCATGCTGTGAGCTCTTTGCCTCCCGGGGAGGCCAGGAGACCCAGAACCGAGGGCAGGAGTGCTGCCTGCAGCCCTGTCCCAGCATCGTGGACGCAGACACAGGAGGAGCCGCAGACACCCGCCCACTCTGGGATCTAGCGTGCACAGATGAGCCCGAGGCGCTCGGCCCAGCTCGTCAGCAGCCTCCCTGGGAACAACGTGGAAATGTGTGGAGGGGCCACGTGGGCTTCCTGCTGACTGGGGCGACATTACTGCATTTGCATTTGGGGTGTGGGGCCCAGAGGGGTCAGGTACCCTACGGGGGGAGTCACCCCATGACCAGGAATCACGCCCTGGCCACGCACAGGAAGCCTGACTCAACTTTGTGGAGGAGAACGCAGTTCCATCTCACATAGAAACAGGTCATTTCGTTTCCGAAGAATTCAGTCAGAATAATTATTTGCTACTTGACAAAGGAGAGACTTCATCAGGGATAAGATCTCCCGCCTAGGTTAGACAAAGACCATCTCCCGACTGCCTTTTATATTCAAATCCACCACAGGTCAACTCCTGGGGCGCAGCAGAGTCCTGTCTCCCCCAAAACAGGCAGCACTTTCCAACTGTGGGGCTCAAAAAGCTGCCTTCTGAGGGTAAAGGGTGTTCTTCAGAGGAAAGAGGTAGACAGAATAATGAGGTCCCAGGGACCGGCAGCGGTGCCGAGGAGGCCCGCGAACGAGCTGCCCCTCAAGCCAGCGGCCAAGCCTGGACCAGCCTCCAGCAGGGACAGCACCATGGCTGTGGGGACAGTGGGGACAGCGCCTCGGGGCCACAGAGACGTGCTCCCTGGACGCTGGCCCAGGCGCCTGCCCACTTCCTCGGAGAGCCTCTGAACAAGCTTCAGGGCTGTCTCCGTGGGAAGGCACGCACCTCCTCCCGCCTCTCCAGGAAGCTGCAGATTCACCGTGTTGGCAGACCCACTCTGTTTTTTCTGCATTGCCCAGAGTTCGGCTATTTTGCTCTTCCCAAAGAGCCTACCCAGCAAATTTTACTGGACAAAGTGCCCGGAACAAAGCAGCCAACAGTAAAACTGGCGTGCACCCCACGAATAAAGGCGTCACCCAGAAAATGCTCTAAATTAGGATTTAATTGCTAGAAATTACTTTCAATTACAAAAATTGCAACAAATTACTTGTTGAATAGACACATTCTTTCACCACCATTAATAATTTAAAATTGTTAATTGCATGTAATTGCAAGTAATTTTTGTTCTTTGGTGAGAATCGAGGTACTGCGTTATGTGGGGTGGGTTTGCCGGGGCTGGGCCCCACCCTGGGCACCTCCATGTGTGGCAGCCAGAGCCGAACTCCCACAAGAGGAGTTGCAATGATGGGGCCTCCACTGACAAAGCCACAGGCCGGGTGCAGTCCATAAGGTGCGGCCTCCTCCCTCCATCAGCCCCTCAGGGACAACAGGTAGCCGAGGGGGTGACCTTTCCGAGGGGCCGGACCCTCCGCCACCCTGAGAACAGTGAATCTGTATTTGCAATCAAACCCAGATTCTCCAGAAAACGTCTTGCTGTCAGCATCCCCGCCGCCTTCCCTGTGCTATGGCCACCCTCTGACGCTGCTGCCTGAGTTTTATCTGCACAAATCCTAGTCTCCTGGGAGCCCACCCGTCAGCCAGTTGTCTCCAGGGGTGTGTCTCCTCTCAGCTTCCTCCTCCATCCGAACCTTCCCTCCCTCCCCAAGTGTTCTTCCCTTGTCCACCTGGAAAGCCTCTTTGTCCCTGACACACAGCTCCTGCCCCGGCCCCGACAGGCTGTAAGGTGGCACCCCCACACCCCGGCCCTGGTAGCACCCCCAGACCCCGGCCCTGGCAGCACCCCCACACCCCGGCCCCGATAGGCTGTAATGTAGCACCCCCACACCCCGGCCCTCAGCAGTCGTGACCGCACGGCCTTGTTGGTAGCCTCCTTCTTTATTAACTTGGCCCCATTTATTAACCACCAGCTTCCTGAGGGATGAAACCGAGCTTCCGTCTCCAGGCCCACACAGCACTGTGCCGGGGGCTCCAGGGAAGCTGATGGATGTGAGCGCCATGACAGCAGCTGCTGCGGGGCCCTGATGCCATGGGTGGGAAGGACGTCAGCCTGGGGGTGCTCAGCTGGCAGGATGCCTCCCCAGTGTGCAGGCAGCCTCCTCGCAGTGCGGGTGGGGACGAGGGCACGAGGCATGCCCCTGCAAGCTGGGGCCGAGGGGGCCACATGCTCAGGTGCTGTCTAGCAGCACTCAAAGGAGAAGCCAAACTCTCAGGCCGCCCATAGCGGGGTGAGGACTGGGCACGGTCCCCTCTGACCGGGTGGAGTGGGGGGCACTGACTGGGCAGACCCTGCGAGGTCCCCACGGGCAGGAGTGGCTGTTCAGAGCTCCATGAACAGCCCCTTCCTCAGAAGCCATCCTCTCTGTGTCTGTCTCTCTCACACACATGTGCGCACACGTACCCACACGCATATACACACGTGCCCACACACGTGCCCACATGCACACACGTGCCCACACACGTGCCCACATGCACACACGTGCACACACACGCACACACACGTGCGCATAAGCACGCTCTTCTCACGTTGCAGTGGGTTTCTCTCGCACCATTAAGAACTAAGTGTCAGGGCGGTGAGATGACGACAGCCTGTGCGAATCAACCTCCAGCCTCCCGGGCTCCTGCCCACCCTGTTCTCCGCTTGATCCCACAGCTCAGCCACAAGGGGCAGCCAGGGCTTCGGCCATTCCATGGGCACCAATGCTGAAGAGCACTGAGGGGTGCACTCCAGGCAGAGGAGGCCCAGCCCAGGCCTGAGGGAGGCATGAACGTTTGCACCTGAAGCCCTCAAGTCTGCTCTGTGAAGGAGATGAACCCTGAAAACACTGACCCCTGAAATCAGCAAAAGGAGGAGGCTATGGTGCCAGGACCTAACCCGCGCTCTCCCAAGCCTCCTCCTCATCACACAGCTCCCTGGAGCCTGCCAGGAGCACCCCTTGAAGGCACTGTTGGGGGCCTTGCCACACTGCTGCACCAGGTGCACACACAGGGGCTGGGACGTGCAGCTCCAGCCTTGCCTCCAAGTCTGTCTCTGAAACAATGAGCTGGGGAAGAGAAATACTGTACGGTCCTCCCTCCTCCCACCTCCCTCCTCCCAGGCCTGGCCGGGGCTGTGGTCAGACCACCCTGGGAAGGAGGAGGGGCCCAGAGCAGCTGCAGAGGCTGCTCCTCCCCCCTGGGGAGAAGAATCTGCTTTCAGGGAGCAGCCCACGCCCTCCCTGGCTTCTCATTTCTGTTGGGCATCATGGCTGTGGCCGTGTCCCAGGGAAAGGCTCTCAGCCGGGCAGGACCACCAGGCACACGAGGGAGGGATGGGAGTGAGAGGCGCCGGCCCTGCTCCTGGCCTCCCCGACCTCCAGCACGTAACAGGGAGGCCAGGTCCTTGCCTGACACACCCAGAGAATCATCAGATCCAAGGCCTGGGGTGGCTGGACACCACACAGGGCTCCCGGGGAAGAAACAGGCATCCACAGGACTGAGCCTGCCCCACCAGCCTCCTCACACAACACATCTAAAACATTCCTGGAGCCAGAAGGACGTAGGAATTTCCTTCCAGAATACACTTCCCAGCGGACAGGGAAGTGGGAACCAAATGCAGGAACCACCCACCGCCTGCCAGGTGACCTCTGACCCCAGGGAGGAGGAAACAAGGTCAAATCTCGAGACCAGCCTGGGCAACATGGTGAGACCCCATCTCCACTAAAGTACAAAATAAAATTAAAAAATCAGCCGGGCATGGAGGTGGGGGCCTGTAATCCCAGCTACGTGGGAAGCTGAGGCAGGAGAATTGCTTGAACCCGGGAGGCAGAGGTTGCAGTGAGCTGAGATCGCACCATGTGGGCAACAAACTGAAACCCTGTCTCAAAACAATCAATCAATAGAAACCAATAAGCAATAAGCGCATCACCCACAACTTCCTGATGTGGATGGACATGTGAACCTGACCCCACAGTGTGCCACTGAAAATAAAGGTCTCCTTAGTTTGGTGAAGACGGTCGAGGTCTGTGCGTGTGACCCAGAGCCCGGGAGCGAGGTCTGTGCGTGTAACCCAGAGCCCGGGGGCGGCCTCCATGCCTCACTGCTGCCCCTGAACCTGCAGAGCCCCCGGGGCTTCCATGCCCCACCCACGGCTGCCCCCGAACCCACAGAGCCCTGGGCGGCCCCCACGCCCCAACGCTGCCCCTGAACTGCACCAAGACACAGGCAGTTTGCTCTCAAGCAGTTTAAACTCGTCTAATGCTGTAACTGGCCTGTCAAATCATTTTTGCACAGACCGCATGAACATGAATTGTGTCCATTCCATATCTGGAACACCAAATCCTAAATCCACAGCCTCCAAGCACATCTGGTTTTCCTGGGTCCAGTCGAAAAGCAGTTCCTCTCCGGCCTGAAGCTGCAAGAGAGGCAGCGGCCATGAGAAGGTGGTTAACCTGGCGGAGGCCGTGGCTGCCTGGGGGAGGCCAGCAGAGCCCACCTGGGGGTCGGTAAGGACACATTCTTCGGTCTGACATCCGTAGGGATGGACAGGGACAAGGGCGGGAGCTGTGGCTCTACCTGGGAACGCATCATGTCTGATGGCTCAGCCTCTGCACACAAACCATCCTTCTGTGTTTAATTGGTCCTCTCCGGGGACGATTTTTGAAACTAGGTCTTTGAAGACCCTTCACAGCAGCCCTGAGAGAATGCGGGAAGAGAGCAGATGGAGAGAGAACCAGGAGATGAAAGGAGGAGCTGAGAGAGGGCGGGGGAGCTGGCCGGGTGCGGCCCAGACACTGGGCAGAGACGCGGCCTTGGGGCTTTTCCACCGTTATAAAACCCCTTTTTTGCTGAGGAACGTGTTATCAATTTTTAAATTTTCCCAAATGTTGAACAATGGAAGTGTTGTTTGCAGTGAGAGCTCAACTGTCTAGTTTAAAGTAGAGAAACAGAAGGTCTCTCGAGGCTGAAATGACAAAGATGGAAAGCAGGGCAGGGGAGGCCTCGCAGCAGCTGTGCCCAGAACCAGTGTGCTGTGAACAGGTGCCAGGCCCTGTGCGGCGCCACGGCGCGCTGGAAACATAGACTAGTGAGAGTATAAAGACGTGGCACAAGCTCAAAGCCATGTGTCCATCACCACAGCTTCCATTTAAATTTTGAGGACTAGGCGCGGTGGCTCACACGTGTAATCCCAACACTTTGGGAGGCCAAGGCGGGCAGATCTCTTGAGATCAGGAGTTCAGTACCAGACTGATCAACATGGTGAAACCCCGCCTCGACTAAAAATACAAAAGTTAGCCATGCCTATAATCCCAGCTGCTTGGGAGACTGAGGCAGGAGAATCGCTTGAACCCAAGAGGCAGAGGTTGCAGTGAGCTGGGATCACACCACTGCACTCCAGTCTGGGAGACAGAGCAAGACTCTGTCTCAAAAAAAATAAATAAAAATAAACAAATTTTGTGTATGGTTTAGAAGCATATAAAGCAGTAGTAGTCATATGCATACTCCTCAATAACAAAGGCAAAGGGGAATACCAGGAGTGCACGCTTTGTGTGTGTTCATCAAGAACATAGTCACCAAAATCTGAGGAGATGGGCAGAGCCATTTGCACGTCACTTTACAATGTAAGAGACATTGTCATACACCCACAGTCTGCTATGAAGACACAGATCCAAACTGGCTAAGAGCACAGAAGTGCATGGAAATGCTCAGGCGTGTGGTGTGCCTGGGGCCCTGTGCATTTGTGCTGGTTTTGCACCCCCCTCCTGCCATGTCCCGTGCAAACGTTCGGGTGTGCAGTGTGCCTGGGGCCCTGGCTTTGCACCCCCCTCTTTCCACGTCCCACGCAAACGCTCGGGTGTGCGGTGTGCCTGGGGCCCAGCGCATTGGTGCTGGCTTTGCATCTCCTCCTGCCATGTCCCAAACCCCAAGGATTCCAGGAGCCAGGAGAGCCCAAAATCCCCATCCATGCTCCTGGGAAGGAAGTTTCTTGACAAAGGTCTGAGTCAACCATGGGTACAGCCAGAGTAAACCCTGCTGGTTCTTTTGAGGTGTGAATGGTCTCAGCTACCCTGAGCCCTGCACAACTCTCTTCGGTCACCAGAGGAGCAGGATTTGCAGGGTAAAAGGAAGCAAAGGTCATTTCTCCTTCCAGAGGCTCCCAGCTCAAAGCCCAGCCATTGTCTCCCAGACGTTTTGGGCAGCACAGAAATCTGCCTCTTGAGAGACCTGGACTCCTGTCTAGGGTTAGGGATCACTGTGTTCCCGGAAGGGAGAGTCAGGCCTCAGGATCCTCCCCTAAGAAGCCTTGGACTCAAGTCAAGCCGAGACTGTACTAAGAGGCCCTTTGCCACTAAGAACCCAACTGTCTGAGGAGTTTCTGCCTTTTTTGTTTTTTTTTTCCTTTCTTTCTATTTTCAGACAAATCTTCACGCAGCATAGTAAACCCAAGATCTAAAACCCAACAACTGAGTAACTGGTCGTTTTCGTCTGTCTTGGGAAAGCATCTCATCAAAAGTGAGGTGAAAAAAGTCTATTATTGTTAAACTCTACAATGAAGTGAATGTGTGATTACACAACGTGGTAACTTCCCAGTGAAAGCAGAAGTACCGCGGGGCCATGCGCCAGAGGCGTGTGGGTCTAGGAGATGCAGATCAGGAGTCTGGCCTGGCTCAGACGTCCACAGCCCGGAAGCTGCCGGCAGAGCAGGGGGGCGAGGCTGCCGCGGTTGTGCTTACTTTGCAGGGCATCTTGAGTCCTGATGGAGATGGCACAGCTGAAGTGAGCTCAACAGCCAGACACAGATATCTGGTCCCTCCTTGTGCTCCCACACGCAGCAGCCGGACAGACGTCTCATCCCTCCTCGTGCTCCACATGGAGCAGCCGGACAGACGGCTCATCCGTCCTCATGCTCCACACGGAGCAGCCGGACAGACGGCTCATCCCTCCTCGTGCTCCACACGCAGCAGCCGGACCCAGACCTCTGATCCCTCCTCGTGCTCCACACGCAGGGGCTTTAGCCCTCAGGAGGAAAACACTCTTGAGAGAAGAGAACTGAGAAAAGGTGCTGATGTCAGGGGAAGACGCATTTGACCACACGCATAAAAAAAAAAACGCTTCTTGTTACATTCATGCCATCTTTTGTATTCACCACAATAAGAAAACCAAGCAAGTACTTCAGTCAGGCGGCAGCTGTCACAGGAAAACAAACTCCTATGTGGGAAATGAACTGAAGCCGTGAGCCTCAGGCAGCTCCCCAGACCCCCAAGAGGAGAGGGAGGAGTGACCGAGCAGGCCCCGTCTGCAGCTCACACCGTCTGCCGTCCTCCCCAGAGCCCAGCCTCTCGTAGCCAAGACGGGGCAGCAGACAGAGCAAAACCACTGAGACCACCAGGGGCCACGGATCTGAGAGGGTAACCAGGCTTCTCAGCAGAACCAGGGGCTCACCGCAGGGATGGGAGCCCTGACTGGCCACGTCATGGAGTCTGCAGCTGCCCATGGTGGAGGGAACGGCGTGCAGGTGACAAGGTTACGGGGACATCGCTGTGGCCACCTGCCAGGGTCACAACACATCCACGGCACCCTGATGCAAGCTTTAGTCCTCAACGGTGTTGGCCGCCAGTGGCATGACAACTGGACCTCACCCCACCCACAGCCCTAGTGGACACACAGGTGATCAGCAGAGCCGTGGCAGCCACAGAGACTGGCCACCGCCACCCCCCAGGCCACTCAAAGCCACCAGCCCCTCCCTAATGGCCTCCTGAGCACCAGAAATGCAGAGGGGTGAGAGCATGGCTCAGCACGCACTGTCAGCACAGACCTAAAATCACCACATCGTTCACACTGCGTCACAGAGAAGCAAACCCAAAGGCAGCCAGCACAGCAGCTTTTCCTCTGGAGACCGTGTCCTGCTCCTAAAACATTTCCAGGGTTCGGGCGTCAAGATCAGCTCACACGTCAATCAGTCACGCGTTCACGAACGCCTGAAAGACATGTTCACAGTCACATTCAACGTCGTTGGATGTTCCAACATGGACTGATGCTCTTCGATTCTCTCAAGCACAGTTACGCACACGCCTGTTTGCCTGTGTTTACGTGTCCAATGTGTGTCGTGCACACATGCAATCTAAGTGTGCACCAGACTCACCAGACTCGGTATTGGCAGCATCTTACACTTAGAGAGAATCCAGACAATAAATGGCTGGGCACTGGACAGAGTGTGTATGCCAGGCACTCTCCGAGTCAGCCGGGCACTGGGCACCGTGTGTGCCAGGCACTGAGTCATCCAGGCACTGGGCACCGTGTGTGTGCCGGGAACCCTCCAAATCAGATGGGCACTGGGCACCATGTGTGTGCCAGGCACCCTCCGAGTCGGCCAGGCACTGGGCACCATGTGTGTGCCAGGCACTCTCTGAGTCAGCATGCACACAGTCAGTCCTCTCGATGCTCTATGAAGTAAGTGCTGCTGGGACACACCCATTTCAAACGAGCAAAAGCTGAGACAGAGATCCAGTCTGCAAACCCTTGCCCAGTGCCACTCTGGCAATAGGAAGAGTGAGGATTTGAGCCCAGGCAGAGCCACTGTCAGTGGTTTTGACAGAAATTACGGACTCTTTCTGAACTTCCTAATGAGCCTTTAGGAGGCTCTCAGGGGCCCCTCCCTGTCCCACTCTGCAGGCAGGTGTAAGGACTCTGCTCATTCCTGACCCTCCCTGTCATCCCATCTCTGTCCCTCTACCCACACCTCCTGCAGGAAGGCATTCCCACCCAGCTCCTCTGCCTGCATCCACTTGAGTGAGCGGGTGCAGACCATCAATGTACTATCACCAATAATTTTGGAACTTTTACTACATATGTGTATCTACCACATGCTGCCTGAGCTAGTGGAGCTGGATGTTTAAAGCAGCAGTGCCTCAGTATGCGTGGCCTGGCTCGCACATGCCGCCTGCCTAGATTGCATAGGGTGAGCAGACTGCCTATCCCGCCACGAGCCCGGCTGTGCCCATATGCTGACGTTATCCTCCACTGGGTACAAAAAGGATGACAGGAACCCTCCTCATCACGCTCGTCATATCACTAATTCCCTGGGAGCTTTTGCTTGCTTTTTGTTTTGTTTTTCTCCCTGCATCTGTCTTGCTGCTGCTCTCAGTGGAAAACACAATATTTCTGACGTGCCCGGGCTTTGGGCCACGCTGCGAATGTATCCTGTCATTGTGAAATGACCTTTGCCATACTCCTGCCCAGAATATGTGGGAAGAAGGGGACGCTTGCGGTCCCATGGGCCAAACAAAAGAGCGGTCTGGGGGATCCTGTGCTGTGAAGTGACAGGAGAAGGTGCCAGGACCCCTGGTGAACAAGAAATTCCAAAGGCCAAGCATCCCTAACAAATGTAAGGCTGCAGGAGAGACCAGCAAGTGACAATAGCCACTCTCCTTGCAAGGACAGGGACATGCCCACCCTGGCTTCAACTCTCCCACCCAACCCCAGCACAAGCAGAGCTGAGCACTTAGGTCCTCCTCCATCCAAGCTGCTCCTGCAGGCGGGCCCAGGAAGCTGGGCCTGCTCTTGCCTGGGTACTGTGGGCAGCTGAGCCCCCTCCTCCAACGCCAGCGTCCTGCGCCCCAGCCCTGCCTCCACAGCTCCTCCTCATCAGGCCTGCCATTCCCACACCACAGAGCACGCTGCTGTAAGAGGTCAAGTGTGAAGAGCCCTCATGCTGTCAGCTTCGTCTGATCAGGGTGGAATGAGGAGTGGAGCAGTGTGGAGCGTGGGCTGTCCACGTCAGCTACATGGGTTAGGGAGACTAGTGACAACCCCATCCGGCTCTGAGCTGGGGAAGTACAGCTGCTCTATACCTGTGTCCACACCCCTCAGAGGATGCCAAACGTTTGAGAGAGAGAGAGAGCTCCACGCGCCTCTGAGGTCGGATTCAGCCACACAGGGGTGTCTGCTACACAGCAAGCTAAACACAACCAATTCCTGGTGCTGGGATTAACAAGCAGCAGAGCAGACCACATGAATGAACATTTATCAACAGCCATCGGGAAACACGCCCTCCAGCGCATGTTCTCTAGGCTCCCTGGGCAAATTGAGTTCTAAGTATTTTATATTTTTTGAGCTTCTGTAAATGGGATTATTATCTGATTTCTTTCTCAGACAGTTCATTCTTGGTGTATAAAAATGCTCTTGATTTTTGTCTGTGGATTTTGTATCCTGCAAATTTACTGAATTTATTTATTAGCTCAAACTGTTTTCGGTGGCATCTTTAGGATTCTATATGTAAGATGTCATCTGCAAACAGGGACAATTTTAACTTCTTTTTTTCCAATTTGGATACCTTTTATTTCTTCCTTTTGCCTAACAGCCCTGGCTAGGATTTGCAGTGCAGTGTTGAATAGAAATGGTGAGAGCTGGCATCCTTGTCTGGTTCCTGATCTTAGAGGAAAAGCTTTCAGCTTTTCACCACTGAGTATGATGCTATCTGTGAGTTTGTCTTATATGGTCTTTATTATACTGAAGCACATCCCTTCTATAGTATATCTAATTTATTGAGTGTTTTTATTATGAGAAGATGTGTTTTGTCATATGTTTTTTATACATCTAATGAGATGATATATGGTTTTTATCCTTCCTTCAGTTAATGTCGCATATCACATTAATAGATTTGCATATATTGAACTATCCTTGCATGCCAGGGAGAAATCCCACTTGATCATGGTGAATGACCCTTTTCAGGAGCTGTTGAATTCAGTCTGCTGGTATTCTGTTGAGGGTTTTTGCATCTATGTTCATCAGGGATTTTGGTCTGTAATTTTCTTTTCTTATAGTGCCTTTGTTGGCTTTGGTATCACAGTAATGCTGACCTCGTAAAATGAGTGTGGAAGTATTCCTCTTCTTCAGTTTTTTGGAAGAGTTTGAAAAGGATGAGTATTAGTCCTTTTTGAAATAGGTAAGATTCAGCAGTAAAGCCATCAGGTCCTGAGCTCTTTCTATGGGAGGCTTTTTATTACTAATCAAATCTCCATATTTGTTATTGGTCTGTTCAGATTTTCTGTTTCTCCATAATTTTGTCTTGGTAGGTATCATGTGCTTAGGGATTTTCCATTTATTCTGGGTTATCCACTTTTTGCCATATAATTATTCATAGTCTCATGGTCCCTTACATTTCTGTGGTATTCATTGTAATGTTTCCTCTTTCATTTCTCATACCACTTGACTCTTCTCTTCTTTCTTAAAGGTTTTCAATTTTATCATTTCAACAAACAAACTCTTAGTTTCATTGATCTTTTCTATTGTTTTTCTAGTTTCTATGCCATTTCTTTCTGCTCTGATCTTTATTATTTCTTTCCTTCTGTTACATTTAGGCTTAGTTAGTTCTTTTACTAGTCCCTTGAGGTGTAATGTTAGGTTGTTTATTTGGATTCTTTCTTCTTTTCAGATGTGGGCATTTATCACTATAAACATCCCTCTTAGACCTGCTTCTGCTGCATCCATAGGTTTTGGTATGCTTTGTTTTTATTTTCATTCATCTCAAGAGATCTTTTAATTCTCTTTTTAATTTCTTCTTTGACACATTGGTGGTTCAGAAGCATGTTGTTCAATTTCCATATATTTGTCAATTTTCTGAAATTCCTCCTGTTATTATTTCTAGTCTCATACCAGGATGGTCAGAAAAGATGCCTAATGTGATTTGAATCTTCTTAAATTTATTAATGTGTTTGGTGGCATAATGTGATCTATCCTGGAAAATGTTCTCTGTGTTTCAAAAGAATGTGTATTTTGTTGCTGTTAAATGGCATATTCTGTACATATCTGTTATGTCCATTTGGTCTAAAAGTATAGTTTAAGACTGACGTTTCCTCATTGATTTTCTGTATGAATTATCTGTCCATTGCCAAAGGTGGGTATTGAAGTCCCCTATTGCTACATTACAGTCCATCTCCTCTTTTCAGACATATTAATATTTGCTTTACATACTTAGGTTCTCCAGGTTTTAGCACATATTTATAATTATTATATCTTCTTGAATTGACCCCTTTATCACTATATAATGACTTTATTTTATAGTTTATGACATAAAGTCTATTTAAGTATAGCACTTCTGCTCTCTTTTGGTCTTCATTTGCATGAAATATCTTTTTCATCCCTTCACTTTCAGTCTATATCCTCCAAAGTGAAGAGAATCTCTTGCAGGTAGCATATAGCTGGGTCCTACTTGTTAGCCATTTGGCCACTCTGTCTCTTGATTAGAAAATTTAATCCATTACATTTGCAGTAATTATTGACAGGTAAGGTCTTACCAACGCCATTTTGTTCATTGCTTTCTGGTATTTTCTAAATCCTTTTTCCTTTCATCCTAATTGTCTTCCCTTGTGATTGGGTGATTTTCTCTAGTGATATGCTTCAATTCCTTACTTTCTATCTTTTGCACATCTACTAAGGTTCTTGCTTTGTAGTTACCATGAGGAAACTACATGCTTTACATAAAACATCTTATAGTTACAACAAACTATTCTAAGCTGGTAACAGTTTAACTTTGATCACATTTTAAAATCTCTACACATTTACTCCACCCCCCATATAAACTTTTGATGTCACAATTCATATCTTTTTATTGTAGCTATTATTTAAGAAATTTCATAGCTATCACTGTGATCATTTTGTCTTTTTACCTTCATGCTAAAGATTTAAGTGATTTGTACACCACCATTACAGTATTATTCTGAATTGGACTGTATACTTATTTTTACCAGTGAGTTTTATACTTTTGTATGTTTTCATGTACTTTCAGTTTGAAGAACTCTGTTTACCATTTCTTGTAGGACAGGTCTGGTGGTGATGAATCCCTCAGCTTTTGTTTGGCTAGGAAGGTCTTTTCCTCTCCTTCATTTCTGAAGAATAGCTTTGCCAAGTACAAGTATTCTTGGTTGACCATTTTTTTCCATCAGCACCTTGAATATGCCATTCTACTGTCTCTGCCTGTAGGGTTTCTGCTGAGAAGTCTGCTATAAACCTTCCTGTAACTCCTTTATATGTGATTTGCTTCTTCTCTCTCACTGCTTTTAAGATCCTCTTTGATTTTTGACAGTTTGATTACAATAAGTCTCAGTATAGTCTTATTTGGATTCAATCTGATTGGAGACTTTTGATCTTCCTGTACCTACATATTTATATATTTCCCCAGATTTGGAATATTTTCTCCTATTATTTAAATATGCTTTAAGTCCCTTTGTCTCTCTTCTTCTTGAATACCTGTAACTCAAATATTTGCTCTTTTGATGTTATCTCACAAATCCCACAAGCTTTCTTCATTCCCTTGTATTCTTTTTCTCCTCTGACTGTATGTTTTCAAATAACCTGTCTTTAAGTTCATGAATTCTGTTTCATCAGTTCTGCTGTTGACACTGTCTACTGCATTTTTCATTTTGTCTGTTGTATTTTCCACATCCAGAATTTCTGGGATTTTTAAAAATAATTTCTACCTCTCTGTTGAATTTCCAATTTCAGTCATTTACTGTTTTCCTGATTTTATTGAATTGTTTTTCTATATTTTCTTGAAGTTCATGAACCTCCTTCATTCACTGACTTTGAATTATTGGGTCATTTGTTTATCTCCATTTCTTTGGAGTCGGCTACTGGAAGATTATTGTGTTTTTTGGTGGTGTTATGTCTCCTTGGTTTTTCATGGATTTTGCTGCCTTACGTTGATGTCTGCACATTTTTGGAAATAGGGATTTATTCTATTCTTTGTAGACTGGCTTCGTCTGGGTAAGCCCTTCACCAATAAGCCCATGTAGAAACTCTGGGCCTGTTATCTGGCATACTCCATAGGTAAGCTTGCTATTGGAGCCCTCATGCAGGCTGATCCAGTGCCTGGGTCAGCAGGTGAGTGAGCCTTAGCCTGGATCCACTGGAGTGGACCTGTTGATTGAGTCTGCAAGGGTGGACTTAGAGCCTGGCGTCCATTAAAGCAGGGCTGGTGCTGCTGTAGGCCATATACCTGAGTCTGAAGGGGCTGTCCTGGGGCTAAGGTAGGTGCAGAGCTTGAATTAGTGGGGGTGAGCCTGGGTCCTGGATCCACAGGGGTTGGCCTGGAGCCTAAGTCTGCAGGAGTGGTCTTGGAGCCTCTGTCCAGAGGGGCTGGCCTGGCACCAGCATCTATTGGGGTAGGCCTGGACTCTGAGTTCTGGAGCCTGGAGTATTGGGGAGTTCTGGAGCCTGGATCCTGGGTCCACAGGGGCAGTCCTGGAGCCCAGGACAGTGAGGGCTGGTTTAGTGCTGGGGCCTACCAGGATAGGCCTGGGCCCTGCCTGCTAACCCTGGAGCTGCAAGGCCAGCCTGGTGCCAGAGATGGTCTGGAGCCTGAGGCCAGTGGGGTCAACCTGGCTGCAGAGTGGGCCCAGAGACTAAGTCCACTGGTCAGGCGTGGGGCCTGGGCCAGCAGGATCCCACCTAGTACTGGGGCGGGTCTGAAGGCTCTGTCCTTGGGTACCAGCCTGGAGTAGGAAGCTGTGGGGGCATGTCTGGTGCTGGGTTTAACTTGGTTGGTCGGGGGTCAGGAGGCAGTTTCAGAGTTAGAAGCAAAGTCTGATATTCACTCACCTTTCCTTCCCCCACATAGAGGGCATCTCTCACCACAACGTGCTGCTAGGGGTGGGGGAGGGGGGACCCAGTCACGCAAAACTGTCTTTTCTGCCTCTTCAATGCATCTTATTTCTGTGCCATGCCCAGGTGCTATCACCTCTCACCTGGTTTCCGTAGCACTTGTGAAGGTATTTTTGCACAGATAGATGTTCCAATTGTTGTTTCTGTGGTGACCGAGCCACGGAGAGTCCTCTCCTGCTGCCTCGCTGACGTCCATCTCCAACGAGTGTTGACGGACTATGTGACTCTCTTTAAAATATTCAGGGAAACGAGCATCTGATTCTTGAAGAAGCCAGTGGATAAAATGTGGGCGCTCTTTGACAGAGGAGCAGGAGGTCTGCCGAGCCAAGAGCAGGATGCGGGGAAGAGGCATTTCCGTTTTGGGGTGGGGAGTTGAGAACCTCACGGCAGGAGGAGTTTCCAAGGCTTACCTTCATTCCACCCGCTTGGTGATGATGTAACAGCTTCCATTTGTGCTTCAGTTTCCAAAATGTACCCACCAGGACCAACCCACTTGATCTTCATGACTCTTCTGATGTGGATCTAGCTGTGTTGCTTTGTATTATTCAAGGTGTCTAATCATTTTCACACTTCAGGATTCTAGGGATTCTTCTGATACTATCTACTCTTCCCTTGATGTACAAAGTCATATGACACAGAACCACACATATTTGTTGATTTGGAGAAACAATAAGGATATGAGGATATCGTTTATTGGAATTTGAATTTTGTTTGGGTTTTTTAGTCTAAGCTCTAGGAGCTTCCCCTGCCCCAATGTTTATAAATTAACTAGATTTTGGTTGATTTCTAATGTTTTACAAAAGGTGTCCATTCATTGGTTTTTTGTCTTGAAAGTTAAGATTCACTGGGTAAAGAAAAATAGAGTTCTGTGGCAAGAAACAATCCTGGAACAGATGAAACTGACCCTGGACAGTGCTGCCGTCTTTGGTTGTCTGACTTATTACTTCTGATTTGTAATAAGTTTTGAGGCTGAATACAGTGTTAAATGAAATTCCCTGTCTGCACCAATGTTCCTGCATTTTGTAACTCGATTCTTGACTTCAAATAAAAGTGACTTCTTTATATAGCTTTGCCGTTTACTCACAGAGCTAGCTAACACTACCAGAACCCTACAAAATCACAAGAAAGTTTAACTCGAGGAGAGAGAGATGAAAGAGGGAGAGAAAGAAGAGGGGAGTGTAGAAGCCATTTCCAAAACAAAGGCCCGGACATCAATTTGTAATTATCTGCCCGCATGAGTCCAAAGGCTTTTATTTGATAAGGCCAGTAATACACAAGCCTGTAATGTGAATTATTTCAAAGAATAAAAGCCTGATTGTCTCCGTGACCTGTCTAGCTTTTAGTGAGGCTTAAGACAAGATTACATTCCATACAGCCCACAAATGTATCCCTCCTCTCCCCACCTTCCTACTTCTTTCAGAAATGCCAGGGTTTTCTGAGCTGCCATCTGGTAAGCTTCCGGCTTCGATAGGTCTCAATTTCCTCCTCTGTTGAGACATCTAATTCTCCTGAGGGTGATGGTTCTTCCTTGTCTGAAATGAAGCTTCTATTAAACAAAGACTGCCCCTATTCCAGGACGTTCAAAAGCAGATGGAGCCCGCCTCCTGTGAGGCTTTTCCATTAACACTAAAGAATGCCCTAAATCAAGCTTTTAGCTTTTAAGTTTTAAATAGGGATGAAGTCTAACTGACCTCATACTTTAAAATTAAAAGGTAAAAACTGTGGGTTGCATCAGAAAAGAAAATGCAAGCTTTTAAAGCATTCACAGGTAAGCCATGTAGTTTTAATCCTAAGAGGAGTACAGTCGCATTGCTTAACAGTGGGAGGACATTCTGAGAAATTCCTCGCTAGGTGATCCTGTCATTGTGAGAACATCACGGGTGCACTTACGCAACCCCAGAAGGGACAGCCCACCACACATCTGGGCTGGACGGTAAAGCCTATGGTGCCTAGGCTACAAATCTTCCTGCAAGTGACTGTGCTGAATGCTACAGGCAATTGTAACACCAGGTTAAGCATCTGTGTATCATCTATACATTAAAAGGTACAGTAAAAATATTGCATAAAAGATAAAAATGGGCTGGGCGTGGTGGCTCATGCCTGTAATCCCAGCACTTTGGGAGGTTGAGGCGGGTGGATCATTTCAGGTCAGGAGTTTGAGTCCAGCCTGGCCAACATGGTGAAACCCCATCTCTACTAAAAATACAAAAAATTAGCTGGGTGAGGTGGCACGCACCTGTAATCCCAGCTACTAGGGAGGCTGAGTCAGGAGAATCGCTTGAACCAGGGAGGCAGAGGTTGCAGTGAGCTGAGATCACATCACTGCACTCCAGCCTGGGCAACACAGTGAGACTCTGTCTCAAAAAAAAAGATTAAAATGGTGCAGCTATATAGGGCACTGACCGTGAACAGAGCCTGCAGGACTGGAATTTGCTCTGAGTGCGTCAGTGAGGGTGGGGTGGGTGAGTGTGAAGGACGAGGACATTACTGTACACCACTCTAGACTATCAACACTGTACACTTAGCTATACTAAATTTATAAACATGTTTTTTTCAGTAATAAATTACCTTTAAATAGTAATGTTTGGCTGGGCACGGTGACTCATGACGGTAATCCTAGCACTTTGGGAAGCTGAGGTGGGTGATTACCTGAGGTCAGGAGTTCAAGACCAGTCTGGTCAACATGGTGAAACCCCATCTCTACCAAAAATACAAAAATTAGCCAGGTGTAGTAGCATGCGCCTGTAGTCCCAGGTACTCAGGAGGCTGAGGCAGGAGAATCGTTCGAACCTAGGAGGTGGAGGTTGCAGTAAGCTGAGATCGCACCACTGCTCTCCAGTCTGGGTGACAGAGACTCCATCTCAAAAAAAAAAAAAAAAAAAGTAACTTGTGTACTTTATAAATGTTTTAACTGTTTTTAACTTTTTCTTATAACTCCTAGCTTAAAACAAACACATTTTACAGCAATATAAAAATAAAAAGTTTCTTTCTTTATATCCTTATTCTCTAAGCTTTTTCCTATTTACATTATTTTTCCTACTTTTAAACCATTTTTGTTAAAAAAAAACTAAGACATAAATACACACACTAGCCTAGGCCTACACAGGGCAGGCTGATCAATATCACTGTCTTCCGCCTCCACATCTGGTGCCACAGGAAGGTCTTCGGGGCCACAGCACGCGTGGGGCCTGCATCTCCGGTGAGAAGAATGCCTTCTGCCGGCGTAGCTCCTGAACGACCTGCCTGAGTCTGGGTGAGTGTTAGTTTTGCTTTTTGATAAGTAGAAAGAGCGCACTCACATCATGATAAAAGCACAGTGAATACACACGCGCTGTGCACAGCTAGACTAGACTTTCCTCTGAGTGGGAGCGCAGTTGGCTTGTCTACACCAGTGTCACCACAAACGTGTAATTCACTGCACTGTGACATCACCAGGGCCGCGAGGTCCGTCGGTGACGGGGTTTGCAGCTCCATTGTAACCGTATGGGACCGCCGTCACATACGCCATCCGCTGCTGGTGGAAACACTGTTACGTGGTGTTTGGCTGTTTATGGTTTATCAATATCACCTGAAACTACAAGAGTATCTAAGGACCTTCCGAGACACAAAAGCTTGATTCCCAAATAGGTAAAAATAAGAAGGATTTTTGTTTTCCTCCAAAGTGACGAAATTACATGAGAGTTCGTTGTTTTCATGTCTGACTCCCATAGTTTTAGTAAGTTTTTCATGTAAATTAAAGGTTTACTCTGGCGTCAACTAATTCCCTCCTGGCCTGGAATCACAGACATTCCATTTCCTGCTCTACTCATTTGGGAATAAGTCACATAATTCCTGGCCCTCAGATCTTCAATGGACATCCCTGAGCAGCAGCATCAGACACACGTGTGCCTCTGACACAGCAGGACGGGAGAGGCCGGGCTAAGCCAGGCCAGGCAGGAGCCAGCAGGGAGGGAGGAGTGTTCCCGGGGGAGAGCGAGAGGCAGGAAAGACATCCAGCCACAAGGAGACCCGGGAGCACGGGTCGCCCAGAATTCGGTGTGCTTCTGTTTCCATGTGTATGGTTCACCCGCCTTTCTGAGGGTCCAAGCCCACGGAGCCCGCTGACCCCGCCTGTCTGCCCAGATGCTGTACCACATCTCCATAGTACCCAGTTGTGCACTAGTAGCTGAGGCAAGCTGTCGAACCCTCATTTTCTCACTTTGCATTTTCATATCATCAGGCACCATGTCTGAGATGGTTGCTTAAATAAACAGGAGGATGAGTTTGAGTTGCTTCTGATACGGGAGACGGGTGGGGAAATGCTGGGTGGAGAAGGGCGGGTCTCTGGCAAGGGCTGTACCCCGGGCCTTTGCCCACAGACCTAGGCAAGGACAGGCATTTTTGTTCTTGTGCCCAAGTGTTACATTTCCCAAGACCACCCTGGTCCACCACGCCCCTATCCTTTGCCTATAAAACCCTGAGACCCTAGCGGGCAGAGACAAAAGCAGCTCCCCAAGACCAGCGGGCAGAGACACAAGCGGCTGGATGTCGAGAGGAGCACACCGGGAGAAGAGCTCACCAACAGGTACCAGCAGACGAAGCAGCTGGAGGACAGCCTGGCTGCTGAGTGGTCCGACTCCAGGAGAAAACCACCTTCCCAGTCCATCTCCCTCTGACTCCTGCGGAGAGTTACTTCCACTCAATAAAACCTTGCACTCATTCTCCAAGCCCACGTACAATCCGATTCTTCCAGTACACCAAGGCAAGAAACCCCAGGACACAGAAAGCCCCCCGTCCTTGCAATAAGGCAGAGGGTCTAACTGAGCTGGTTAACACAAGTCGCCTATGGACGGCGAAACTGAAAGAGCTCCCTGTAACACGCACCCACTGGGGCTTTAGAGGCTATGAACATTCACCCCTAGACACTGCCATGGGGTCTGAGCCCACAGCCTGTGCGTCTGCATGCTCTCCTAGAGGTGTGAGCAGCAGGGCACTGGAGAAGCAAGCCACTCCCACGTCACACGCCCTGTGAGGGGCATAAGGGAACTTTTCTCGTTTCACTTCATCTCAACCCTCCTGATCCACTGTCTTCTGGGCAGCAGCTGGCCCTTCTGAGGCAGCAGATCGAGCCACGTAGGCAGGCTGTGGTCACAGAGGCACACGGCCACCTGGCCCACACAGACACCACGGGAAGACCACAGGTGGACACGCCCAGCACTCAGGGAGCTCTACGGGAGGTGGGGCTTGGGTAGTGGAGCAGCTGGGGTGCTGGGGCAGGAGAGACCAGCAGATGTGGCCGGGGCCACATTTGGAATGTCCATGGATAGCATTCCATCCAAACACAAACGTGCACCTTACGAGTTCCTCTGCTTCTGAAGCGGTAACGGTGAAAATCCTGGGAACTCTCAGGATCCAGTCCCGGAGGGACCGGCACAGCACATATGCAGCTTCTGCCAACGGCTGGGCATGAGCTTTTAAAAACTGATCGTGTTTCCCAGCTACAGAACTACTTTCTCTTCATTTCAGATTGATCAGCATCCAGAGAGAGCCACTAACTCTCTGGCTTTCAGCCGTTCTGTCCTGGTGTTAACAGTCTGGGAACCTATTCTGAAATGCGCCAGAGGAACTCTGTTCAAAGGGATCTGCCAGGAACACTCAGGGAAGGGAAGACGCCCCGGAGCCATGGTGATGACACTACCAGGTCCGTTCATTTGCGATATGATACCTCCTTGCGAGTCAGCAACCCTCAGCCCGTGACCCGGTGAGCTTGACTTGAGGCTTCACTCTTCATCAGACACAGAAGCATCTTGTCTTGAGAAGGGTCTTCACATACGGCCCTCATTTCTCCTTTGACTACAAAACCTACCAGTAAGGAGGGGTCTTTCAGAATCATTAAGGACAGGTCCCAAGGAAATATGGACGTAGAAAAAAATACAATCGTGTTTCTTATAAACCAGAGAATGGTCAGTGTTTAGAGTTTAAGATTGCTACGGGTGCACACCACACGTGCCTGTGTTTAAAATAACTAACCCCCATCCTACCTAACCACACATCCCAGATACGCTGTTCCCTCACCTCTCCCACATATATTTTGGGGAATATCACAATAGGATGGTTTGTGGACAGAATGAATTTCCTATTGTGAGTGTAGACTACTCTTACTGAAGTTGCAAAACAAGTCTATTGAAAATGTAAGGGTATGCATGTTTTAATGAATACAGACTAACTCAAGTTTCCTTTATTTTTTGAGTCACTTTATCAACTTAGAGGTCTTTTTTCTAATTGCCTTTTCAAATTTCTTAGAACAAAGTCATTAATAGCATTTTCTTATGATTCTTGAATTCAATTTACCTAGGGTGGAATTCCCTTTTTCCTCTCAATAATTGTGTACTTATGCCCTTTTTTGTTATTGTTGGTAAAAAGAGCTCTGTCTTTTCAAAGACCCAGAGGTATTTCTGCTGTTTGTGTTCTTGATCCTTGCCCTCATTTCTTTGTATCTATTTCAGTGTTTTCTGCTCTTGTCTTCATTATTTTCTTCTTTTTAATGTCTTTTGCTTGCTTTGTTCATCCTTTTATTCTTATTATGAAACATTTCAGGCACACAAAAAGGAATAAAATAATATGACACATGTTGAGTATCCCTCATCTGAAATGTTTGGGACTAGAAGTGCTTTGGATTTCAGATATGTTTGGATTTATTCTGGAATATTTGCATGTACATAATGACATATCTTGGGGACAGGACCCAAGTCTAAACATGAAATTGACTTGCGTTTCCTATATACCTTATATACAAGGACTAAAGGTAATGTTATGTAATTTTTAATAATTCTGTGCACATAACTGTGAATCTGGAAGAAAAGAATGAAGAGCTCCCAGGGGGGAGGCCACCTCTGAAGGAATGCCCGAGAAACTTCCCAAGTGAAAAAGCCTTGAGGCTTCAGATTGCAGGAGGGAGCGAGGGCCCGGCAGGGTTTCAGATTGGAGGAGGGCGCGAGGGCCCGGCAGGGTTTCAGATTGGAGGAGGGCGTGAGGGCCCAGCAGGATGTGTCGAAGTCGTGCTCGGGCACATCGGGAGGCAATCAGGACCCACAGTGTCACCTCCGAGCACCTCCCGGTTGGCCTGTCCTCTCTCCTCCTCTTACTGCTGAGCCCCTGGGTCCAAGGACCTCCCACCTTCAAAAAGTAAAAACAGCACAGCCCAGATCCAGGGGGCAAATTCATGTCATCACTTCTTCCTGGGCACGGTACCCAAATGCCCCCTGAGCCACAGGAACACGATGCCCCTGTGGCCCCGACAGCCACTGCTGATTGCCCTGGGAGGGGCCTTCCAGGAACGGCACAGGAGCGGGGGTGCAGCTCAGCACTCGCCCGTTTTCAACACCAGCGAGATGTTCACGACCTCCCTGCAGACACTAATGGACAGGACGTCACAGCAGTCTGGTGAGCAGTGATGTCAGTGCATTATTAAATTCAAACGGGATGGGAAGCTTTGACACTAATCAATGCTTTTTATCCCACCCAAGGCTGGCATATTCCCGAGACAAATCTCAGTGGTTACTGAATTGCTGCTCTGTTCACAGACGCTGGGCTGCCCTGGGGAAGCTGTCAGGCAAGCCTGTCCCTCTCGCCTTCCTGTAGATGCACACGGGGCTTTCAGGAAGCAATGTTTTGTTTTGTTTTGTTTTTGAGACGGAGTCTCACTCTGTCGCCCAGGCTGGAGTGCAATGGCATGGTCTTGGCTCACTGCAACCTCTGCCTCCCGGGTTCAAGCACTTCTCCTGCCTCAGCCTTTGGAGTAGCTGGGACTACAGGTGCCTGCCACCACACCCAGCTAATTTTTGTGTTTTTAGTAGAGATGGGGTTTCACCATGTTGGCCAGGCTGGTCTTAAACTCCTGACCTCTTGATCCGCCTGCCTCAGTCTCCCAAAGTGCTGGATTACAGGCGTGAGCCACCATGCCCGGTCAGGAAGCAATTGTTTTTTAGCTCATTAACATGGCAAAGACAGATAGCCGGGGCCTTTGAGAGCTGTAAATGAGCTTCTCACCTCTCTGACAGTTTTTAGCAGACATGGATTCCTCAGTCCTAGAGCTGCTGGCTGCATTCATCCCTCACTGCCCCAGAGCTCCCTCGCCTCCCTCAGGAAGTGGCAGAGTGGTTCGCGGTGCCCAGGCCTCTCAGGGAAGCCCTGGCAGGTGCTTGCTAGGGTTGGGTCTTTACCCCAGAACCCAGCAAAACAAGCGCCTTGGTATGGGAGGGGAACATCCCTGAAAGGCCCTTGGACAGTATTAGCAGCTCAGGGGCAGGTCCTGGAAAGGCCTTTTCCAGGTAACACCATTGAATGGTACATGGGGTCAGAGCAGGCAACACAAGCACCATTTTTCATCCCAAGAGACACATTTTTCCCAATGTCTGACAGTTGAAAATATTTGTTTATTCTGTAGAAAGCTGGGATGTTTTGGCAGCAAGCAATTTATGTCACTTTGAACCACAGAGAATGCCTCTGAAATGATGATATGGGTCAATGAAGCAGCAAAGTTTCTTAACTAAAGTCCATTCCATAGAAACAAATGCAGAAATGATTGTAATTACGAGGGACAGGCCCACTGTGGCACTTCCCAATGGTGACAGTCAGTTTCTACCCCTAGCCCTTGAAGTTAAGGCCATAAAGCACACAGCCAAAGGTCCCCTTGTATCGTCTGATCTGACAGCTGGGGGTGGAAGGCGGGCAGCCTCACAGAAGCACGGACCTGGATAGTCGCCAGGGGCCCATGTGCAGAAGTCCTCATTTGCTTTGACACGCTGCTGTTGCTGTCTTGAAATTCTCGACGAGTTTATCTTCCAACCTAGACGTTGTGCGAGACGCCCTGTGGGACGACGTGGTGTGCGCACCGGCAGAGAACACACCCCGATCTGCACGCCCACGGCGCCTTGCCCGCCACACAGTCCCGGCACCTGGTGTGCAGCTCCGCGAGACTCGGATTTCCAAGGCACGTGTCTGTCTGTGCTCATGTGACCCTGAGAGGCCACCCCTCTGTTTACCCAGAGCTTGCTGCAAACCAGAAAGTGCAACAGTGTTCTAAGAAACACAAACGACCAAGGGTCCCAGCCTCTCTCCCACTCACACATGTGCCACCATTTATGCGGAACGTGGCCATGTGTAGGGAGGGGAGGTGGGCAGCCCGCAGTCCTTCTCATGTGTGAGCAAAGGTGGAGCATCTTGGTGGAGAGTGGGTGTTTCACGAAGGGAAATAAACACAGCCGAGTACGTTTCACACAGCATTTCCGCCGTTTTAATGAGAACAAAATACATATGCATGTTTGCGCTGTGACAGGTGAACTGTGTAGTTGTTCAGATTCTGCATGTGAATTAAATGTTCTTTCGTTTGCATTTGAAACCAGCAATGCACAATATACAGATGAATGGGGACCTTTGTGTTAATAATTCAAAAATCTTAAATTTTTTTAGAATGCTGAATAGCAAATAAAAATGCCATGACAAGTCAAGAGGGAGACTGTGAAAGGAAACATCTTATACTATAACTAGCTCCTTCAGGGGCACTTTTCCTTGATATCTGAACTAGACCTGCATTTGCACTTTGCACAGGCCCTGCAAATTACACAGGTGGCACTGCAGGGCATGAACACAGACGAACCACGACCGGCTCAGCTGTCCCAAGGCTCTCGTGAACGGCTCCTGACACACTGCCCTCCTCCCTTTGCTCATCTGTTTGCATTAATTTGTGCTCGATCGTAGGAAGCTGAACAGATGCATTTATTCAGAATCCCCAAGCAGTTAACCAGAGCTCCCAATTCTGATCCATCGTCTTAGCTCCTGAGGAGCTCTGTACTTACCGGCTTCCTGGTTAACCTGCACACCACTCCCAGCTCTTGCTAGTTTGAGTTTTGTGAACCTTCCACATCATTAGGGAAGCCTCTACCATACTCAGTACTGACAAGCAAAGGGCATCCACACTTCCTGAGGATTTAACGAGTGGCACCACCTAAATCAATCTTAACAACAATCCCATTTGCTGGGCGTGGTGGCCCACTCCTATAATCCCAGAACTTTGGGAGGCCAAGGCAGGTGGATTGCTTGAGCCCAGGAGTTCGAGACCAGCCTGGGCAACATGGCAAAACCCCATCTCTACCAAAAAATACAAAAATTAGCTGGGCATGGTGGTGTGCACCTGTAGTTTCAACTACTTGGGAGGCTGAGGTGGGAGGATCACTTGAGTCCAGGAGGCAGAGGTTGCAGTGAGCCAAGATTGTGCCACTGCATTCCAGCCTGGGCAATACAGTGAGAGGCTGTCTCATAAAAAGCAATCCCCTGTCTCAAAAAAAGGAGATGGTATGACCTCCTCCAATCTAGGAAGCTATGGATTGCAAGACAGACCATTACTCTAGTACTGCTAAGGAAAAACAAACACGCTGGCAGTTAAACTATGATGCGCTATTGATAAAAGATGCCTCCTAATTTCAAGGATGGAAAAACAATACACAAATGAAGAATGATGACATTCAGGGTGGTGGGTACCATGACAGCCACACTGCTGCTTCCTGGGGACTTGGCACCCTCTCCCCAGCCACCAGCTGTTGAGGGCTAGGGCTTAGCCGCTGAATCTCTCCCCATCACCACCTAAGCCCAAGGCAAGAGCCTCTCCCTAAGTCACAGTCTCTTGCTCCCTGGAGGTGGACCACGGCCAGCGATCCCTCATGCGGGACACAAAGGCCCCCAGCCTTGGTTGGGTCAACCCCGAAGGGGAACCCCAGCTCCGGCTGCAGAGCACCTCACAGGATCAGCTCAGGCCTCTCTTAAACTGCATTCCAGCTCACCTTCTCCCTCTGCCCAATTCAGCCTCCATCACCTGTACAGGGGTGACCTCAGATCACCCTCAGCCACCCGACTCCATACAAATCTCTGTCTCAAAGTTTGGTCCTAGCACATTCAACCTAAGGCACATAGGACCACCCTCATTTCACGATAAAGAACGAAAACAGGGCAGTTACATGATGTGCCCAAGATGGCACGACTCACACGTGCCGCAGCTGGAACTGAAACTCCATCCGGACTCCAAGGCCACCCTGTTGTCTCTCCACAGTCAATGCTGAGAGCACAGCCTGCAACTGTGAGAGGCCCCTGGGCTCTTCCAAGTGGTCCATGAGGCCAAAGCTATTTTCATAAAATACTACGACATACTTTGCCTTTCTCATGTGTCCTCTTTCATGAGAGAACCTGGAACAGTCCTGAGGCTATGTGGCAGGAAATGACACAGCATGAGTGGCAGCAGAGATGAGAATCCAGGTGTTTTCTATTAAATGAACAATGAGATTTGTAAAACGGTGAAACAAAATTTAAAAATGTGTAACAAAAATGCCACACTGAGCACTTTTTTATGTTTTGGAAAATATAGCTACTATGTTTATAATGAAATAATTTTATTATTTATTTTTAAGTGAATTAATAAAGAGCTTTTTTAAAGTGTTGCCAGTTTTAATTTCTAAGGCAACAAATGTAGACAGCACTAACCCACCAAAAAAAAAAAAAAAAATTCTTTGGAGGCTTCAATAATTTTCAATATAGGATGTGGTCCCGAGATCAAAATTTTAAAAATCACTGCTCCACACTCTGCTGCTGGGAGTTTGGAACTTCGCTCTCCACCACGCACCAGCCGAAGGACCCCGGGAATACCCTGTAGTCCCTCTGTGCTTCCGTCTCTTCAATCTGCTAAATAAAGAGATCTAACTTCCCTACAGCAAAAGGAAAGCACCAATAGAACTCTGTAAGTTAAAACTACTTTTAAAATTTTACTGCCCTATACTATATCCAGTATCCCTTTCTCCATTATTCTACGAAAATTCTAACAAAATATATTATACTAATTTACCATACAGGATTAAAATGTCATTAAGCTTGCAATGTGTACCTTAAAACAGCCAGATAAAAATGTTAAGACAGGAATAAGAAGAAAGCCATTCATATTGTTGGTATATAAAATAAGCTTCAGAGAGTGACAGTCCCATTTTATTCATGGAAAAAAATAAATATGAAGACACTGTGATCACCTGGAGAATTTTTAGGAGATGCTGATGGCAGGCCCCATATGAGACGAATCGATTTAGAATCTTTGAAGGGTGAGGCCCCCGACATCATGGTTTTCAGGGCTCCCAAGTTATTTTAATATAACGTCCGGGCTGACAACTACTGCTCTTGTTGACGAGGGTCAAACTCCATAAACTATTTGAAGAAATGTATTCTGAGCCAAATGTGAGTGACCAATGGCCAAGGCCACAGCCCCAGGAGAGCCTGAGATCATGTGCGCAAGCTGGATGGCCTTCAGCTTGGATGTATACATGCTGTGGAGGCATAAGACATCCATCAGTACGCCAAGATGTACACAGGCTGGGTCCAGAAAGACCAGACAACACGAAGCAGGGTCTTCAGGGCATAGGTGAATTCAAAGATTTCTGAATGGCAATTGGTTGAGTTTATCTAAGAACCTGGAAGGTAGAAAGGAGTGTCTGGGTTAAGATAAGGGGCTGTGGAGACCAAGGTTTTTATCATGCAGATGAAGCCTCCAGGTTGCAGGTTTCAGAGAGAATATATGGTCAATGTTTATCAGACTTGAAAAGGTGCCAGACTCTTAATTAATTCCCTCTTGGATCAGGGAAAAGACCTGGAAAGGAAAAGGGATTCTCTACAGAATGTAGACATTTCCCAGGAGAGACAGCTTTGCAAGCCATTTAAATATATCGCAGAAATCTGTTTTGGGGTAAAATAAGTCCATTTCTTTCAGGGCCTGCGATCTGCCATGTTGGTACCTTACGGCTGCAAAGAGTCTCCTTTGTCAGTCTTCACGCCTCTGTTTCAATGTTAACGCTGGTCAGCTGTGCCTGGACACCAAGGGAGAAGGGAAGAATAAGGTGTGTCCGAACACCCCTTCCCATCATGGCCTCAACTAGTGTTTCAGGTTTACTTTAGAATGCCCTTGGCTGGGAGGAGGGGTTCATTCAGCTGGTTGGGGGACTTGGAATTTTATTTTTGGTTTATATTCTGAAGCCAAGAGTGGCTTCTTTCCTTCAGTGCAGAGGAACCCAACAGATATTTTTAACAAGGAAAGGGCAACAGAAAACAATCGGGATTCATTTTATATTAGACAAATCACAGAGCTAAAAAGAGAGGGAGGGAGGGAGGGAGGGAGAGTGGGGGAGGGAGGTGGAGAGAGAAAGAGAAAAAAAGATGACGTGGCCATGGCAGCATTGCTTGTGGGTATTTCCCAATTCCCACATAAAACAGACTGAGCAACTAGATGAGGAAATCAACAAACCAAGATCACACTTAAATCAAACCGAAGTGAAGCTGCCCCAGCTAGTGACCCCAAGGCGACATCCAGATGAACGCTGAGGAGAGGACCAGAGAAAAGCAGCCTTAGGAAGTAGCTGTAGACATCAGTGAAAATGGCAAAGAACCTTAAACATTCTCTCCTTCATAAAAGCAATGAGAAAACCACCCAAAAATATCAGAATCAACTTTTACAGAACTCTGGAAATTAAATAAGGCTGGCAGGAATCACAGCAATTTACAAAAAAAAAGGAAAGAAAGAAAAGAAAAGAAAAAGAAGGAAGGAAGGAAGGAAAGGAAGGAAGGAAGGAAGGAAGGAAGGAAGGAAGGAAGGAAGGAAGGAAGGAAGGAACGGTGAACCTCAGCAAGAACAGCGAACTTCCTGGCGTCTTAACTCACCCTATTTCCAGTTCCCTCTCCTCAGCTCTGCCACAGGCTTGAAAATGAGCAGCCCACAATGGCAGTAAAAACCAACAGCCTGGAAGCCACCAGAAAGCACAGGGTGGGGTTAGAGTCCCTTCCAACCCCCATTCCCAGAGAACTGTCACTACTTGACCTGTCTGGTTGTTCCCTGGAGGACCCCCCAGAAAGCCTGTCTTTATTTCATCCAACTCAAAGCTCACATATGTGAAAAGTCTTTTCCCTGTGGGGGGCATTTGTTGAAAACATTTAGAGACAATGTTTTACTCACCAGCCGCCTGAGGTAGAGGATAACGGTTGGGACAAACAATAGGCTAACCAGAAACTTGAAGGAAAAGCTGGAAAATGAGATGTGCACAGGGGCTTTGCAAAGCTCTGACATGATTCTTGCTTGGAATATAGACGGAGGGCTGTGTGCCTGCCCAGGCTGTGCACACTCAGGAAAGACGAGGCTCTAAGCTCTCGCCTCTGGCTGATGCAGAGGCTCTGGGCCAGCAAGAAGTGAAGGCTGCAACAGAGCTGTGAACTGCCTGCCTGACGGCTGCAGGTGCGCCCCCTGGCTGCAGGTATACCCCATGGCTGCAGGAGTGCCCCACGGCTGCAGGTATACCCCCCTGCTCACACAGAACCCTC
>NC_045441.1:146599958-146627333 GCF_002776525.5 Piliocolobus tephrosceles
CCCCCCGCTCACACAGAACCCTCCGCAGAGACTGAGGCTTGTTTCTTTATTTTATTTTTTGAGACGGAGTCTTGCTCTGTCGCCCAGGATGGAGTGCAGTGGCCGGATCTCAGCTCACTGCAAGCTCCGCCTTCTGGGTTTACACCATTCTCCTGCCTCAGCCTCCTGAGTAGCTGGGACTACAGGCTAATTTTTTGTATTTTTTTAGTAGAGACGGGGTTTCACCGTGTTAGCCAGGATAGTCTCGATCTCCTGACATCATGATCCGCCCGGACCTCGCCCGGCTAGTTTTTTGTATTTTTTAGTAGAGACGGGGTTTCACCGGGTTAGCCAGGATGGTCTCGATCTCCTGACCTCGTGATCCGCCCATCTCGGCCTCCCAGTGTTGGGATTACAGGCTTGAGCCACCGCGCCCGGCCAGACTGAGGCTTGTTTCTAGGCATTTAAGGCAATCTGTCTGGTCATCCTCTGACCACTAACCAAACTGAGCAGAGACTTGGTGGCCACATGAGATGAAAAAACACAAACTTGACAGAATTCGATGAGAATAGTCACCAAGCAAGCAAAGAACAATAAACAGCAGCACCACCACCACCACCTAAGGAGAGGGAAGTTCTGGTTTTCAGAGTTGTCACACTATATTATTTAAAGTATCAAGTTTTCCTAAAACTTTTTGAGGCATTCAAAGAAACATGCAAATATGTCTCTTCCACAGGAAAACAATAGAAGCTGTTCTTGAGGAAGCTAAAGGGCTTACAAGACAAAGACTTTAAATGATCTTTTTTTTTTGAGACAGAGTCTTGCTCTGTCACCCAGGCTGGAGTGCAGTGGCGTGATCCCAGCCTACTGCAACCTCTGCCTCCCAAGTTCAATTGATTCCCCTGCCTCAGCCTCCCAAGTAGCTGGGATTACAGGCATGCACCACCATGCCCAGCTAATTTTTGTATTTTTAGTAGAGACAGGGTTTCACCATGTTGGGCAGACTGGTCTTGAACTCCTGACCTCAAGTGATCCACCTGCCTTGGTCTCCCAAAGTGGTGGGATAATAGGCATGAGCCACCGTGCCCAGACTAAATGAGCTATTTTTAATGTGCTCCAAAAACTATAAGAACAATGTCTGAAGAACTAAATAAAAGTAGGAAAATAGTGTCTCATCACATAGAGAATATGAATAAAGAGAGAGAAATTATATTTCAAAAATAATTGAAAAATTCAGTACAGGAGCTCAACAGCAGATCTTAGCAGCAAAAGAAAGAACTGGCAAACTTCAGGATGGGTCAACTGAAATTACCCAGTCTGAGGAACAGAAAGAAAAAAGAACAATAAAAAATGAGAAACCTGTGAGAGACCATCCAATGTCCTAAGATACATGTAAAGGCAGTCCCAGATGCAGGAGAGAAAGAATGAGGCAGAAAGAATATTTGAAGAACTAATGACCCAAAATTCCCAAAACTAGATGGACAACATGAATCTCCACATCTAAGACACTCAATGAACTCCAAGTAGAATAAACTCTAAGAGAGCCACAACTAGACACATCAAAATCAGACTTTCAAAGCCCAAAGAAAAGTACATCTATTGAAAGCAGTAAGAGAGAAGCAACTCATCACACATGTTATGGACTAAATATCTGTCCCCTCCAAAACTCATGTCGAAGTTTAATCCCCGATTTGGCAGTATCAGGAGGCAGGAGGTAACTGGGTCATGAGGGCTCTGCCCTCATAAATGGATTAATCCACTCATGAATTAATGAATCAATGGGTTATCACAAGAGGGGGCCTGCTGACTTTCTAGGAAGAGGAAGAGAGACCTGAGCTGGCACACTAGCATGCTCAGCCTCCCCATCATGTGACACCCTGTGTCACCTCAGGACTCTGCAGAGAGTCCCCAACAGCAAGGAGACACTTCCCTGATGCTGCCCCCCAACCTTGAACTTCTCGGCCTGGATACCTGTAAGAAATAATTCCTTTTCTTTATAAATTACCCAGTTTTAGATGTTCTGTGATAAGCAACAGAAAACAGGCAATGATCCTCAATCATATTAACAACTAACTTCTCATCTGAGACTATGAAGGCCAACAGGCAGTGGAATGATATATTCAAAGTCCTAAAGGAAAAAGGCTATCAACCAGAATTCAATACTCAGAAAATCTATCCTTCAAAAGTCAAGGAGGAATCAATACATTCCCAAAGAAAAAACAAAGAGAATTTTTGCTAACAACCCTTCCCTAGAAGTTCTAAATGGAGTACTTTGGGCAAACATGAAAGGACATTAGACAGTGAGTTGCATCCAAATGAAGAAATAAACAGCACCATTAAAGGTCATTATTTAGTAAATATGAAAGACAGAACAAATATTTGGGTATGTAACATTTATTTTCTCCTAATTTTCTACAAAAAAAACCTGTATAAAGCAGTAATTATAAATTCATGTTGATAAACATACCATCTATAAAGATGTAATTTTCATGACAGTAACAGTACAAAGGAGGGAAAGAGAAGAAAATGATAGAGAGTGTTTGACAATTAAGTTGGTGTTAATTAAACTAGATTATAAAGATCTTAATGTTAATTTGAATTAATAAATTAATATTAACTTGGTGTTAATAAAATTAAATAATATTAATCTTCTGAGCAAACACTAAGAAAGCAACTCAAAAAATAATCAGGAATGAAAGGACATTATTACTGACCTTACAGACATAAAAATTGTAAGGAGTATACAGAAATACTATAAGTAATCATATGCCAACAAATTAGATAATCTAGGTGAAATTGACAAATTTCTGTGAAGACATGAACTACTGAAACTGACTCAAGAAGAAATAGAAAATTTGAATATGCCTATAACAATTAAGGAAATTGAATGAGTAATTTAAAACCTCATAAAGAAAAGCCCATGGTCAGATAGCTTCCATTTTCAGTAGTTTCACTTCAAATGTTTAAGGAAGAATTAACACCATTCTTTCACAGTCTTCCAAAAAAAAAAAAGAGAGAGAATACTGTTCAATTAATTTGATGTGAACTTGATTGGACTAAAGGATGCAAAGTATTGATCCTGGGTGTGTCTGTGAGGGTGCCGTCAAAGGAGATTCCCATTTGAGTCAGTGAACTGGGAGAGGCAAACCCACCCTCAATCTGGTGGGCACCATCTAATCAGCCTCCAGCATGGCCAGAATAAAAACAGGCAGAAGACCATGAAAGTGGTTTAGTCTTCCGGCCTACATCCTTCTCCCCTGTGGGATGCTCCCTGCCTTCGAATCTCAGACTCCAAGTTCTTCAGCTTTAAGACTCAGACTGGCTTCCTTGCTCCTGAGGGCCTATTGTGGGACCTCACCCTGAGATTGTGTGAGTCAATACTCAAAAAATATATACACATTTATATACTCCCCTTTATATACACATCTATCCTATTAGTTCTGTCTTTCTAGAGAACCCTGACTAATGCATTTGACAAGTTATGTATTACTGTAATACCAAAACCAAAGATATCAAAAGATAAAGAAATATCCTTTATAAATATGGACATAAAAATTCTCAACAAAACACTAAGATACTGAATCCAGAAACATATAAAAAGAATTATACAGCACGGTCAAGTAAGACTTATCCCAGGAATATAAGATTAGTTCAAATATAAAAACCAATGAGATACACAGTGTTCACAGGATTCACGTGCTACGATGTAGACTGAATGTGGACGTCCTCCCCAAACGTACATGCTGGAATTCTGATGCCCAGTGTGACAGCATTAGGAGGAGAAGCCTTTCGGGGTAATTGGGTCATGAAGAAGGCACCCACACAGGTGGGCTTCATATCCATACGAAAGAGATCCCAGAGCTCCCTTGCCCCACCTGCCACATGAGGACACGGGGGAAGATGCCCCCCACCAGACACCAAATCTGTGGGAGCCTCCAGAGCTGTGAGAAATCAATGTTTGCTGTTTCAGCCGCCCACGTCATGTAATTTTTGTGACAGCAGCTTGAAAAGGAGAAAAACTGGCACCGGGAAGTAGGGGCAGTGCTGTGACAAATTCCTAAAAACACAGAAGCAGCTTTGGGTCTGGGAAACGTATAGAGGCTGAAAGAGTCTTGAGATGTGTGCTGGAACAAGCCTCCTTCACCGTGGATGAATTTTTAAAAGTGCTTGTGTTGAGAGATCAGAAGGAAGACAAAGCCATGTCTCTTAGAGAACAGCTGGGCCATCATGAACGGAATGCTGGGAGGATGCAGACAGAAAGGCCATGGGAAAGGAGGAACGCACTATCGGACACTGGAGAAGAGGCCATGCTCCTCACAGAGTGGTGAGGACCATGGCCAAATGCGTTCGTGCTCTGGGCTCCTGTAGAAGGTAGAGCTTGTGAATGACGAAATGAAAGAGTGTCCCTCGGTGGCAGAGGGCCTCACAAATGGCCGGCTGGAGCTGGCAGCTGGGTGGAAGGAGCCACTGGGCCTGTCTAGGGCTGCTCCTCCATTACCCTGCACAGCCTGAGTCAGACAGAGCGCAAATCCCATGGAGGGTGAGCCCTGAGCTGGACAGAGTGCGAGTCCCACAGAGGGTGAGCCCTGAGCTGGAAAGAATGCAAATCCCACTGAGGGTGAGCCCTAAGCCAGACAGAGCGCAAATCCCATGGAGGGTGAGCCCTGAGCTGGACAAGGCACAAATCTCACGGAGGGTGAGCCCTGAGCCAGACAAAGCACAAATCCCACAGAGGGCGAGCACCATGTGCGACTCCAACACACCCACCTGTGCTCACCAGACGTGAGCCAGACGTTCTCCCTCCCCAACCTCACACCACACATCTGCCTGGAGGTCGGGTGGTGGGTGGATCTCAGCTCCTCTCAGCAAGAAGGAAAGCCTCCAAGCTCCAAGGGCCCAGGGTGGGAGTTAAAACAAGACAGGCGAGCACAAGGAGGCTGTAGGCAATGACAGTGGGCAAGAAGGAGGCAGAGCCTGGCTCCCCTGACCTGTGCCGGCAAGCATGGCCACGTTCCCAGCAGCAGCTTCCCCGGACGCCATGCCAGCCAGGACCTGTGCAGCCAGCCTTGGATTTCTGTGTTCCAGTCCATATTGTTTGGGGATTTCTTTGCCTTCTCTTTTAAGGAATGATAACACCATTTTATGTACACACTTGTTTTTTTTTTTTTTTGCTTTTTGCTTCTGACACACAGCTCAATAAGTCGGAAAATTCTTGTCAGAAAATTAATCCATAGTCATTTTCATGACAGCAAATTGCTTGCCAATGAGTGATATTTAAATGCTGAATTTCAATGGCTTGTCAGAAGCAAAATGTATTTTTTAAAATATCATACATGAGAAAGCAGTGTGTCTGCCCATGAAATAATGCTGCCTGTAGTAGACCAAAATGGTAAAAACACAGTGAACGTATTTTGTTCTGTGATGTACACATCTACGTGGAGGAAGAAGGTTGTGAAATTAACTCCCATTTACCCTCCTTCTTCGTGCAGAAGGCTCTGAAGTCCACACAAGCAGCTGTCTGTCAATGAATCCGACAAGTGCACCTGCAAGAAGTGCCTGGATGAAGATGACAGGCAGAAGCTTAGGACCAACTCTGTTTCAAGTGCAGTTACCAAGACAGAATCATCTCTGGAATCCTGAAAAATGCACCAACACACATGCTCATGTGTAGACACCCACACACACGCACACACACCTGCACATGCACTCACGTGCTCACACGGAGACACCCACACACATGCATGCACACCTGCACACACACTCACATGCTCACGTGTAGACGCCCACACACACACATGCACACACCTGCACAGGCACTCACTTGCTCACATGTAGACACCCACATGCAAAACGTCCCTACCCAAACACTATCCCCATGTGAAGCTGACAAAACTCAGGAAGACACCAGGATTTGAGATTCTTTCCTTCAGGTGTGTGCATGTGTGTGGGTGTCTACATGTGAGCATGTGAATGAGTGTGCAGGTGTGTGTGTGTGCATGTCTACTTATGAGCATGTGTGTGTTCAGGTGAGTGTGCAGGTATGTGGGTGTCTACACATGTGCAGGTGTGTGTATGTGTGTGGGTGTCTATGTGAGTACATGTGCAGGTATGTGTGCATGTGTCTACATGTGAGCCCATGAGTGCATGTGCAGGTGTGTGCATATATGTGGGTGTCTACACGTGAGCACATGAATGTGTGCGCAGGTGTGTGTGCGTGTGTGGGTGTCTAAAAGTGAGCATGTGAATGTATGTGCAGATGCATGTGCAAATCGTGGGTCTACACATGAGCATGTGAATGCATGTGCAGGTATGTGTGCCTTCACAGCACACCCACCTTCCAGAAGCCTGCATCCTGGACTAGGTGCAGGAGCAGGCACACCAATGGCCCCAGCAACCAAAGGGGCCTCCTGCCACAGGGTCATCTCTGGGGTTGCTGGAAATGCCCAGTCCAGGACACACCCCACAGCTGTGTCAGAACCAGCTGAGAAGGTGTCAGCAATTCTGTGTCCTCACAATGCAGAAGATAACATTTCACTGTCTAGACAGTCCAACAGCCCAGGACACATAGTCCCTGGGGATGGAGCTGGGCAGAGGGCTCCAGCTGTCCAGGCCATGGGCAGTTCTGATATACATGGGAAGATGCTCAGCCAGGGCCTGAGCAAGACCAGAGATGCAGGGCTGCCTGGGACCCCTATCTCTACACAGGGCTGCCTGGTACCTCTGTCTCCACACAGGGCTGCCTGGGACCCCTATCTCTACACAGGGCTGCCTGGAACCTCTGTCTCTACACAAGGCTATCTGCGTCCCTGTCTTCACATGCGGCTGCCTGGGGCCGCCCCTCCATGCCCACGCAGGGCTGCCTGGGACTCCATCTCCATAAAGATGCTCTTATCCTCAAGAATAGGTGCCAGGAATGTGGACACAGCCTGACACGCGACACAATATTAATTTTCTCTGAGACGGTTTTCCTTAGGAGTTACCTTTTGCCATTATTTGGTTAGATTATTGACATGTAATCTAAATTCATGGATACATCAGACAAACTAGAAAAAACTATTGCTTTAAAATCATAGGCAAGAAAACTCATCTCTGTTGGGGAATTTGGGGCCACTAGATATTTTTCTCTCTCTCTTTTTGAAACTCACCTTAAATTTCTTGTTTTTTTCTAGTTTGTCAGGCTGAGCATCTTGTGCATTCTCTGGCTTCGTTTCATCCCGGGACACCCACCCAGGCAGGGCCCCAGAGTGCTCACAGTGCCAGCTCCCACGAGAAGACAGCTCAGGCAAACTCCGGCACGCTGCCCCGCCACATCTCCGCACAGGATAGCACGGAAACGTGATGATGCTCGGTGCCAGCCTGAAGACATTCTGGGGGGCAGCTGCCAGCACATGGTGATAGCTACATACACACCTAGAGCCGGGTTGAAATGAGGCTCAGGGAGGTTCTGAAAGAACCAGGCCCATTCTCATTGGAAGACCCCTGGCCTCCACTCGCACGCCCAGCCACTGGCCTGGCAAAAGCTCATCCATTTACTCTTTAAATAAGGCTTTTCCCCCTTCTCAAGACGATACAGTGAAGGGGGAAACACAGAGCAAGGCTCACAAGATAAGCAGACTCAGAAAATGTGATACGGTGGAAAAGTCACACAACCTTCCTTCAGTGTGACTCCCTCCATGTTTGTCCCTGCGTGGGCAGTGTTCCGTCTGTGTCATCTACACTGATACCCATATCTACTTGCCCAGCCAAGCCTGGCGCTGGGCTGCACACAGCACCCCATTGCCAAATGACAGTGGCATAGACGGAGCAGGAGCTGGGCCCAAGCCGCCCTGGAGGCTCCCACGGGGAGACGGCTCAGGAGTCCAGTGTGGCCTGGAATGTGCACCAGGGAGTGGCCCAGCGCCCTGGACCGCACCGCCACATGCGCTTCTCCCTCTCAACCGGCAGTTTGGCTTTGTGGAGAGTTCCCCACGGACCCTGGACTCAGGTGACTTGGGCTTTGTTTGCAGGTGGTTCTGTGTAACATGCAGGCGCCACCCAAAAGCAGACACATGCAGCACTATGCATTGTCCCTGCTGGGACCCCTGAAGGACAGAGGTGAACCTGGGACCCCTGAAGGACAGAGGTGAACGGAAACCCTCCTGCGGAGCAGAACATCAAGCAGCGCACCTGGCTGGTGATTCTGCCTGGAAGGAGAAATGGCCAGATGTGTGATTATTTATCAACGAATGGGCTGTGGCCAGTGGCTTGGCTAGATGGCCAGGTTCTCAGAGAGAATATTATTGGAAACATTGTTGACAAGGGCAACTGGGGAAGAGACATAGGAGAGAGACATCTATGAAGTGGTAGGAAGTGCTAAGATAAGTATGTCCCATGTGAATATTCTCCAAAGAGTGACTTTAGCAGAGGAGGGTTTTAATAACCAAGTGGTTTAGGGTGACCTGTTCTGTGGACACCAGTCCGCCTCTTTCCCCAGCCACCCCGCCAGAGCCCAGCAGGCCCATAAACAAAGTGGCTGCGGTGGCAGGGGTGGAGGCGGTGGCAGGGGTGGGGGCGGAGGCAGGGGTGGGGGCGGTGGCAGGGTCGGGGGCGGAGGCAGGGGCGGGGGCGGTGGCAGGGGCGGGGGCGGTGGCAGGGTTGGAGGTGATGCCTGGGCTCCCACTCACCAAGGCCAGCCCTGCTGTGGCCACTCCTGAGTCCCCAGTCGGCCACCACAAAGACCAGCCCTGAGTCCCCAACATGACACCATTTCCCGAGGTGATCAGCCAGCCGCCGGGGGCAGGTGGTTCTGCCCGTAGCTTCCCCTGCGGAAGGGGTGGGGAATAGTCCTTGCTGGACTAGATGTGGATTTCCCTTCCCTAGGCGCAGTGTTCCTGCCAGAATTACCATCCGTGGACTCAGAACGCCTTATCCATCTATGGTGTCCACACAGCACTGCTTCTGACCAAGAGACCTCACTTCACAGCCAAAGAAGGGCAGCAGTGGCCGGGGCTCCAGTAATTCCGGGGTCTTACCGTGTTGCCATATATAATTTTTAAATTATCATAATTTTTAAAATTATGTTCTCATCACCCCTGCAGGGACCACCGGCAACAAAAATCTCACAACAACCGCGACAGGCAGAGGCTGATCTCTCCAGGCCGAGCCACACCTGCACCGGACCCAGCCAGGCCCAGGTGAGCAGCCCACGCCCGCCTACCCTGCACCAGGCCCAGCTGCGGCCACTGCAGCCTCCCGGCATCTCCTCCCTCTGACACAGGAGGCAGCAGGCCTGGGTTCCTCCAAAGCCGGCAGCGGACGATCCCAGCAGGAAGCACCCGTGAGCCCAGCGCCCGGCTGCCATCTGCCCCTTCACCGCCGCACTCGCGGACTGGGTCCGTCCCAGCCCCTCACCACCCAGGAGGAGAAGCAGAGCCCGTGCGGGATCAGTGCGGCAGCGCCCAGCCCGGCCCACGCCCGCCCTACCTGTGCCGGAGAGTTTCTGCAAAGCCACGCGCAGGCGCTGCAGGGCCACGGGCGACACCTCGTAGCGGTAAAAGTCCATTGCCGGAACCTTCTGGCACCTTCCAAACACTCCATCTGTGGGGGAAGCAGATAAGACAGAACGAGACGTTTCATCGTCAGGGAGCAGGAAGGTCACTCACATCCTTGCAATGCGTTCGCATCACCTGCCCCGTGAGGTTTCGGGGTGCGGGTCGCCGAGGGGAGTTAGGACGCGGGAGCGCCCGGAATATGCTGGTTTGTGAAATAAAAACCGAGCATCCCGGATAACACAAATGCCAAAGTGGACAGACAACATCCAGCGTGGCTGCAATGTTTTCGCTCCGCTTTCCTCCATACCCCCCAACCCTCCTTTTATGTAATTTCACATTTTTTATGTAAAACTTGCTTCTGACAACTCAGTGACAACAAAAAAATAAAGTCAGTAACATTCCAGGCCGGTTTTCCAGAAGAAAACAGAAAACCCAGGAAATACAAATATTAATTTGCAGCAGCTACAAGGTTCGGCAGAGTCTCTCCCGGGCTGCGTGGGAGGCCAGGGCGGCTTCCCGGGCTGCTTTCCGCGGCGCAGGAGAGGCGCGAGGCTGGCGAACGACGTGGGACTAATGGGACTAATTTATTTAGCTCAATTCCATTTGTCTGAAATGGCAGACTCTGCTCATCAACATCCTTTCCAACCACACCTTCTAATTAATTTAGGCCCTAATTAGTCTTTATTTGGCGAATTGTTCACTTTGAGACAAGCTTCCTGTGGGGTTTCAAACATTCAAATTACCTTCTTTGGTGCACACAAAAGATTAATTCAGGCACTACTGCTTCCACACAGGCCGGCCATCTGCAGCTTCAGGCCGGGCGGAAGGGGAAATGGTCTCTTATTGTTCACTGCGGTTTCGTCGTGCAGCTTGGCTGAAGAAAGCCATTCAAATGCAACAAGTGTAATTAGCAGAAACACATTTGCCCAGGGCCAGGCTGACGCAGTAATTGCTGGTCTGATATTACATATATGCTCACGACACGGGGCCGGGTGATTAGCAGAAAATAACCTCGAGTATTGCAAGCGTCTTGCGGGTTTCTATGGGACTTTGCAAAGCCCAAAGAATCCGGGATGCAGCCTGGCAGCTGCGGGCGGCGGACAATGGCGAGGAGGAGACGCCAGGCCTGCGCGGTTTCCCACCGCACAGCCCGGCTGCGCTGCCTCCTGTCTGAGAGCCGGAGCAAGTCCCTGCGAGGCCACACACAGGCAGAGGGTTCTCGGGTTCACGCCTGCAGAGCCCAGCCCCCCACCGTCCGTGATGGACGGCCCGCACCACACGGCGGGAACACAGGCAGATGTGCCCGCTCCTTTGCCTTCCTCAGCCACGAACCATTCATGCAAGTAGCAGTGGGGAGAGGGGGAGGAGGGACAAACGGGCAAAGAGGGAAAATAAGGAATGACTTCAAACATACCTAATATTTGCACTCTACGTTTCAAATGAAAATATCTTGAAAACAGAAAGGCAGCTAGCGGGAACTGGATGGCACGTTGAGATGACCCAGCCCCCGGGCTCACAATGCAGAAAACTCTCCTAGGCCTCAGGACCAAGGCCTCCGGGCCACAGAGGAGAGAGTGAGCCGCAGGTGGAAGGAACCAAAAACCAGGTTCCTGGATCCCCAGGCAGGGCCCAAGTCAGTGATCACCTAATCCTAGGCCAGGGCCGGCAGCGTCTTCTGATCCCTGAGGCCACAGGAGGCTCAGAAGCCCAGGGCTCCACTCAGCAGCAGTGCCCGTGAGCTGCGCTCCCCACCCTCAGAAGGAAGCCGCTCTTGGCCGGCCCCAGAGCAATGAGGGTGCCCGGCTGCCCGCAGCTCTCCCGGCCTCTTGTGCACATTGGAAAATGCACCCCTGGGATGGACGTGTGGCCAGCTCAGGGCATGGCAGAGCCTGGCTGGTCCTGGCCCCACTCGGCCACTCCGGGTGTCTGCACACAGGACTTGGTAATTTGGTACCAAATATAAGAGAAGCACATCTGAGAGCAGCCAAAGCTTCCCAACATGCGGCAGAGAATCCCTTTCCCAAGCAAGCTCATGAAATCATTCAGCTTTTCATAAAGAAAAATGGCCCAGGACAATTCCTATCACTTTGGGAACGTTCCAAGCAAACCATTTCTCAGGCATAACAGCCTCATTCTTTAAATTTTGTTTCTTTCATACAATGTCACAAATATATTTTCAGAATAATATATATTACATTTTCTTGAAAACTGTCTTTTAAACATGTATTTAGAATATATAGAATGTAATGCATAATGTTTGTGCTTTTAAAATCAGTTTTAGCTAATAATTTCAACTACTTGATAGTTGAAATAAATTAACCATTGCTTCTCTTTGCCTTAGACTATCCCTGTGCTGAATGCAATGGACACAGATACCATCCCCAGTGCACTGTTAATAGGCTTTATTTTTAGAACAGTTTAGATTACCGCAAAATTGAGTGGAAAGTATGAATATTTTCCATGCATCCTCACACACATACACACACACACAGCCTCCCTCACACACACACAGCCCCTCATACACACACATCCTACCTCACACACAGCGTCACACACACAGCCTCTCACACACGCGCACATGGCCTCCCTCACACAGTCTCCCGTCGCTCACGTACTCGCCACAGTGACAATCAGCATAACAGTGACCGCGCCATTTTTCACTCCCAGCAGCCACGGTGGCGTCCCGTCGCCCGCGTCCTCACTCCCAGCAGCCACGGTGGCGTCCCGTCGCCCGCGTCCTCAGCAGCTCTTGGCGGTGTCCCCATCGCCCACCTCCTCAGCAGCTCTTGGTGGTGTAGATGTTCTGGTGTTTGTTTGGCTGCTGTCGTAGGTGCTTATCTGTATCTCGTGATTTTTCACCCAATGCATTTTTCAACAATGAAATTCAACCTTATCTCCATATTTAAAGAACTTCATGATATGGGTGTCCTTTATTCTAGTAAATACTCAGCAATAAGGGTTGTTGAAGATGATTGTGACCAGAAGGAAGGAGCCCAGAAGCTCCCACAGATCACGCCCAGGCTCACTGCCACTCTGCTTGATTTTAAGGGTACTGGATTCCCCCAAATATGGATACAGCCTAGTAGTGAAATAGAAAATTAAGGAAATTCCTAAATACATTTGATAGAACTGATTTTTATGTGGCCAGAATTTTGAAAGTATTGCTTTGTTCTTCTGGGTCACTTGGCTAAAAGGCAGGACCCCAAAAGCTCTCTATGAACATACTAGAAAAAAGGACTGGAAAGTGAAATCTCAATCAGGAAAGCATCAGGAGTGATGAGACTCCAGAGTTGGGGCGCCAGGGGTGATCCACACAGCAGAGGTGCTGGAGCCAGAGAACCAAAGCTCCCACCAGTCCAGGCTGAACTCCCCCGTCTCAGACGTGGGGCGCAGCCTCTGAAACAATCTCGGGAAGTGGCACACTGAAGTTGCCTCACCACTGACCATTTAATCACCCTGGAAACTACCCAGAGCCCCTAACCCTCAGGCCCCGTCTGTTAGGCAGGGATCTAGACCCGACAGGGCGGCGCCACCTGGCGTAGCAGGCCCTTTGTTCGAGACTTCCCTTCCTCCTTGAACACACCCGCAGACTTGCATACGTCAGAGGTTCCGGCTGGGCAACCACACTCCCCCATGACCTGCAGCTCACCTGCATTCCACAAGTTCGTAAACAGCAGTTTCGGTTGACAGTTTCCAAAGACCCCTTCCCCATGACCCTTACTCAACTCCTGCCCTAGTAGTTTCAAGACCGCCCAGGTCCTGTTTGCACAACCAGCTTCCCTACCTCTCAGGCTATAAGAAGGCCCTACCCTCCTCCCTCAGCACGACTTCCTCAGCCCACGCCTTTGGACCGAGGAACCTCGCCCGCAAGCCCTAGTAAAAGGCTATTCTCACTGCCATTTGCCTTGTGTCTTCGTTCCCGGTTCGGCTCCAGCCTCAGTTTACCTTTACACCGTCCTCTGCAGGACTCCTGCCTTCATATTCTTGGGACGCAGCCAAGACCCCACCTGGGATCTGACCTGACTCGGGGTCCCCTCATGAACTCTCTTCTACTGACTGTGTTTCCTGCACCATGGCCCTGCACCCCATCAACATAGCCCCATCATCGAAGTCCAGACTGACCCGTCCAGCTCTGCAGTCCTGCGGGCCATGCCGAGCTCCCAGCCGGAAGCACATCGCCACAGCAGCAATGGAGGCCTCGGGTGATGGAGCCTGTCCGTGAGACTCTCAGAACCAGGGCCCTGCTCTTTGTCCAGAATGTGCATTTCATGCACAACCTTGATTCCAAGTCTTACCACTGAGTTCACATTGGGAGCTGTCTGAAAATCACGGGAGAGGAGAACGGGTTTGCCTGTGAAAACTGTGGGCTCCCTGTCCACCCGTCCTCAGCTACTGCTGCCATCAAAACACTCGTGTGCAAATATATGTGTATGTGTGAATTCTTATACAGAAACATGTGCACAGCTCCTAACTCATACACATACATGTGCACAGCCACTAACATGCTTAACTGCCAAACTTACTGTGCAAGCCTAAGGATGCTGCCAGTCTAACATCATCAACCCTTCCGACAAACAGACACTGCCCGTGCCTCTGTGTGGAAGCCTAACCCCTAGGCGCTCCTCAATGACGGCTTCGTGCCTTCTGCCTCTGTCTTCCCTGCAGCGTTGGGTGCTCTCGTCAACGCAGCTTGTCATTTCTCTCCCCAGCATTGCCTGCGCCTTGCAAAGCCCCTTCCTGTTCTGGGAGCGGGTCAGTGCCATGCCTGCTGCTCAGCTGCCTCCACCCCACACCCTCGTCCCAGGAAAGGCACAGCTCTGCCCTGCATCCCGCTTGCATGGCCGGGCCAGGACAGCCGGGAGACACGCACACAGAAAAAGCGGACACTGCAGGCTCCATACATCAGAGCTTCCAGGATCCTGGGGCAACAGATGTTCACCACTGATGGTTCAGTTATGATTGTGGACAGGCTGCAAAAAAGGGCACGAGAGAACCTGACAGAGGGTGCTGACCTCACCCAGCGGTCAGAGAATGAACAGCGGCCGGCCTGAGGACATCGAGGACACTCCAGGCTGAGGGAGCAGTTCCATGCATGGCAGCACCCGGTCCTGGTCAGCCCCAGTGGGCAGTGGGGACAAGGCCTTGCAGCTCTGGATCAGGCAGGAGAGGGCACCAAGCTCATCAAGCCAGTCAAGCAGATTGTGCAGAGCCTGCGGGAATCAGAGGCAGTGGCCTTCATCCCAGGAGCTAGAGGAGGCCGCCTCCACTTGGGTGGTGTTCCAGGCAGGGCAGACTCTTGAATGGGTCTGCATTTTAAAACAGATCTCCCTGGCAAGGGCTGGAGATTGCCAGGAGCCCATGGCGGGTGAATGGAGCAGCCCCACCCAGGGGATCGTGGCTAAGTGAGGATGGAGGTCGCGGAGACCAGAGACCTGGATAGACTGGAGCCATTTACGAGGCGAACCTCGGGTCGACACGCATCCTTCTGCCAGCAGCAGCAGCCAGGCCCTTCCACATGCTACCGAGCCCATGCACAGACAGGCTCGTGGGGGAGGGGAATATTCTGGGAGATGTTCTGTAGAATGAGTCTTTTTCTGCAACAGAAAGGAAGGCTTCTTGCTGCCCTGGCTGGGAGAGGCAAGACATGGCAGGTGCCCGTGACAGGAACTCTGCCTGGCCTGGAACTCCGATCTCAGGGACTCAGTGAACCGGGGGGCCTCACATCCCCAGAGTTCTAGGATGCAGCCCCCTTCACTGTGCAGACAGAAGGCTGGACCCCACTGCCGCTGGGACCGGCATGGACAGTGCTAAAGACAGTGAGAGAAGGAATGGCCAGGATGCAGAGCAGTGGATGAACAGGGCCCAGGACAATGGACACAAAAATCTGAGGAGCAAAAGATTTGCTTAGAAACGTTTTTATTAACAATAGTCTAGAATTGGGTGGTCAGTTTCTTCCACTTGAAAGAGAAAATATTGAGCATTTTCTGTTGTTGGATTTTTGGAGAAATAAGAAAAAGAGCTCATTTATCTTGGTCATTTGTTTTAACCAGTGGTCCTTGGAGCACTGTTCCCACAGGCCAAAGTAATCTCATTCACTAGTGTCACTGTCCCCAAAACACAAACCCAGGCCTAGCGTAGGCCTCCTCCAGGACCAAGCTTCCAGCCCGCTTCTATTCTCACTGAGTCTGTGGGGCTGCATACATCCCTCCACTTATACCAGACGTGTGTGTACGTGGTGCACATATGCACATTCATACCTGCATGCATCAACACACACATTTTCACACACTTCTCCCATGCACGGGACACTCACATACACACACTCACACTCGTATGCACCCACGTGAACATTCCAACATATACGCACACACAGGTGTGCACACTCATTTGCATGCACTTGTTTGTGCACACACAGGAGCACATGCACACTCACACATGTGCAAAGGCACACACACGCAAACACCCAGACACACTAACTCATATACAGGGGTACACAAGCGCACATGCACAAACTCACACGCCCACATGCATACACTCACAGTCTCCACATGGACAAGATAGCACCTCACCTCTGCCGCCCCAGGACCCCCCTCACCTCTACCACCCTGCAGGACCCCCCTCACCTCTACACCCTCCAGGACCCCCCCTCCCTGGTGGCACCGTGAGTTCCCAGAAGGCAGGGGTCACAGCTGCAGCCTCTTCACGCCCCCACAGCATCTGGTACAGTGCCTTGCACCCAGTGTGGATTAAAAGGATGTTAGTGAATGACTATAACTGTTTTCCCACTTGTCTAAAAGAAAATGGAGATGTCCGTGGAAGTGTTCAAGACCATCAGCTAGAAGCCTCATTTGTTGAAATCTCGCATAGATTTAGAAGTCCTCACCCCCTGGCAATGACCCACTTGGATGAAAGACTCACTGGGGACCAAAGGGGCTGGCAGTGGGGGCTCCCTCGGAGGGGCCGTCGTGAGGCTCGGAAGTTCTCAGGTGGCCGTGTGCCTCCACCCCTTCCCTTACTCTCTCTCTGCCTGGGCTCAGAGGGCCGAGTGACCCCCAGCATTTCCATCCCCAGTTCCACACGTGAAGCAGGCGACCCTAGTGGACCTCTGTCTTCAGAGGAAGGGTGGGCTCTGCGGTCCAGGGTGCCCCCAGGGGGTCCGGATGCTTGCAGATGCTGAGCCTCCACTCTCGGGACACCCACAGCACTAGCCCAGAACCATCAGATCGGAGCACCAGAAAGCTGTGGGGTGAACCAGGCGGCTTTGATCCCCCGTGAGCAAAGTGCTCGTGCCACACCTTGCTTAGGTGATATGCCCAGGTCTGTGCTCAACGACATCCTGAGTGACACGTCCAGGCCTGCCCTAGAGGACACCCCAGAAGAAATGGCCCAGAGACTCTCACTATGCATGTGCTGAGAAATGTCGCTCACTGTGTTACCCCACAATACTCCACAGAGATCCACAGAGGGTCCCCCAGGCCCCACAGCCAGGACCACCTTCCTGCCACCAAACACCGTGAGCACGACCAGCTCATGGGCAGGGACACCACTTGCTTACAGGCTCCTATGGCACAGATTCCAGTGAACCAACCATCTTCTTTTCCCCTTTTGCTAATATCTTGATCTACTTTTACTTATATGTCTTTTTTTAAATATCTCTTATTTATTTATGGAAATATAACAGGACTTGGAAATTAACGAATACAATATGATCACTTAATTTCGTATTTCAAAGTGAGGCAATTAGCTTAGGGCACTGTTTGAAATAACGGCAACACACATACCCATTCAATCATTTGTGTAAACAGTGTACTAAGGTACATGGGATGCACGTAAAAACTGATTTGTCTCAGCTCCCTGGAAACTATCAGAACAAAGCTCTTGAATTGTGAGCAAGAAGGGATGGGCAGAAAAGGCACCCCAATCGTGAAGCCTTCGCAGATGAGAGGCGTTGGAGGCTGTATTCCAACCAGAAGGGCAGGCGAGAGACGCGGCAAACCACGGGTCAGGCAGAGCCCGGCGGAGCAAGCGCAAGCACGTTCCAGGGCTGGGCAGGGACCGCGACCGTTTCTAGAACTGTCACAAAGCCATCGCTGAGACACACTCAGGCTTGCAGAATACTGTCCACAGTAAACACCAACGCATCCGCTCATCTGGCTGCCAGATGACCCTGCCCAGACAAAAGCAATGGGCGGTCAGTCTCACGCAGCTCCCTGGGAGCACACCTGGGGAGCCCAGGAGGAGAACGCCCTGTTCTCCGGCACTGAACCCAGAGCCTAGAAACAGCAACGTTGTACCTTCTAGGGAGAACCGGGTCACATCTTGGGCCCCACAGGCTATACCGGCCACAGGCCCTGCATCCCGCAGCCAGGGAGGGAGTGCAGCGGCCTCTGATGAAACAATGGCACCCTGCTGTGTTTCTTCAAGCTGGTCTGTCACTCACTCCCTCCCTGCATCCAAACAAGGCGAGGCCCAGAGGCTGCGGTCACCTGGGAGGCCAGTGAGGACCAAGCAGCACCAGTGACCCCTCGTGGCTGCCTCCCTGCAATGCCGGTTCTTCATCGAAGACGTGGCTCAGGAGCCTGCTCTGACTCAGGCCTGAAATGCCGGTGGCAGACTCAGTCGGCCAGAGTGAGGGGCCAAGAGACAAGACACTGCTGCCCAGTACAACAACAGGAGAATTAATGCACACTTGTACACGTGTGTGCACGATGCACGAGCAACCACGTACACAGACACACATTCACACCATGCATAATATATGCACACACACGCAAGTATGCAGACACACAACCACACAATGCACACATTCTCACATATACACATATCCTCACACATGCTCCCAGATGCACACATTCTCACACATGTGCACATTCTCACATGCACATGCTCACACATTCTCACATGCACACACATGCACATTCTCACATGCACACATGCACGTTTTCAGATGCACATGCACACACATTCTCACATGCACACATTCACACATGCATGTTTTCACACAGATGCACACATTCTCACACATGCACACGTTCTCACACACGCACATTCTCATATGCACGTTCACATATTCTCACATGCATACATGCACACGTTCTCACACATGCACACACGTACACATTGTCATGCACACGTTCTCACATGCACACACATACACAGTCTCACATGCATACACATGCACACATTCTCTTGCACACGTTTTCACACATGTTCAATTCTCACATGCACACACATGCACATTCTCACATGCACACATTCACACATGTACACGTTCTCACACACACATTCTCACACACGTACATGCACACACTGTATGTTCTCACATGCTCACACATGTACACGCTCTCATACACACACTCGCTACACGCTCACACTCAGAATACCAGAAGGACCCTCGCCAGCCTGGGACAGCCACGCTCCAGGTGTCCCGCTGTACCAGACTAGGTCACTCTTTCATTCTTTCCTGCCTCCCCTTCTGGGGACCCTCAGGACCCTGCCCCTCCCACTGTCGCACAGGGAAGCTGACACTGCCAAAGTACCTTCGATCTGTAAATCCCAGTGCCCTGGGACGCTGGAGCTGCCTCTGAAGTTCCCTCCCTACAGGGAGCTGGCAGCATTGCCAGGGTTCCCTCGGTCCCACGGGGCTTCGCACAGCAGCACCACAGACGGGGGAGCCCACTGCTCCATCGGGGTCCCCAGGGGTGTGGCGACAAGAATAAAATCTCCCCCGCTATTTTTGGAGAAGGGAGAAGTAATGACAGTTCAGAATCCTGTTGAAAGGAATTCTCCAGAGGGAGAAAAAGCCCTTTATCTGAACTGATCAAGCCCCTGCCACATACATTTCTGCAGGGAAGCTGTGAAAGGGCTGCTATTCTCAGGGAGTCAGTCTGACTGCTGTCATGGCACACAGTCAAAACTGTTGCAAAAATTCCAGGAGGCCAAAGGTGAATCCTGAGAGACAGCAATGGCTTCTAAGGTCCAAGGAAATAGGCACTGGCTCGCCACACGCCCAGGTCAGATTTAAGAGGCTGTCGGATCTGTGGGCTGCGTCCATGGCAGGACTGCTGTGAAGTCTGAGCAGCTTAGTTCTTAATGAAACCCAAAGATAAGCCGAGACCCTATTTCGCTGGAAATTCCTTCATTTTCAAGGATTTGGTACAGTTCAGAGCAGCCACTGACAGGCAGCGGAAGGCAGGGGACAGAGTGACAGTGCCTGGGAGCAGCCAGCACAGCCTATGCATCTGCAGAGCAGCGTAAGGCTCTGCCTGGGGAGGAGCCCCGCGCCCGGGCAGCACCTGCACTCACAGCAGGAGCCTCACTGTCCGGAGATCCCAGCTTCCCTGTGCGACAAGTGGGGCCTCCGTTCCTCCCACCACCCAGGGATCCCAGTGAGGCCTGGCATGGTAAATCCAGGAGATCCCAGCTTCCCTGTGCGACAAGCAGGGCCTCCGTTCCTCCCACCACCCAGGGATCCCAGTGAGGCCTGGGACGGTAAATCCAGCGGCACACAGCCAGCCCACTGCCCCGGGGGAGGTGCACTACAGAAGTCACAGGTGTCTGAGGGCGTCAGCCGGCAGTACTGAGGGGCCCAGGCACACGCTGGCTGGGTGGGGCAGGGGGAGGCGTGGCAGGTGTGTGGTCCTTCCAGGAGGTGAGGAGCAGGCTAGGAGGGGAGGACAGTGAAGACAGTGCCAAGAACACAGCCAGTCATGCCTCCCTCACTGAGCACCGGCAAGCCCAGCACTTCCCAGCATTTTACTTCTAAGGATGCTTTAAACCCCCACCCCAAGCCAGTGAGGCGGCTCCTCTGTGCAACAGGCTGTGTGCTGAAACCAGCCCCGGGTGCTGGTGTTAGCAGGCGGACGGCTGAGAGGCAGGGAGGTGGAGCCTCGTGGTGGATCAGCACCCTTACGGAGGCCCCAAGGACTGCTCACTCTCAGGCCACATGAGGACACGTGAGGAGGCACCATGGACGAGCCAGGAAGGGCCTCGCCGGACACCAGACGTCAACCCTGCCGGGGCCCTGACCTTGGCTTCCAGCCTCCAGAGCTGTGAGAAATCAGTGTCTGCTGTTTCTAAGCCCCCCAGAAGGTGGCACTTTGAGCAGCCTTCATGGACTATGACACTGCGTATTATGATCCCATTTACACCATGTGGAAATTAAGGCACAGAGAGGTTGAGGAACTTGCTCAAAGTCGGCCTGGGAGTCGCACCCCAAGATCTGTCCACATGGTCCCCCTTGGCTGCTCTAGGCCGTCCTCTACCGAGCCCTCATTTTCACTTTGGATTGTTGGTGCCAGCATTTGACTGAGAAAACGCGGTCATCATAGTTACATGGAGTGACTGGCAGAGTGTCCGATTCTGCAAACAACTCATCAAATCCTCAGGTCCTTGTACGGTGACTGTCAACATCAGAGCCAACGCCTGCAGACGTCACTCACAGACTCAACATAGGAGCTGACGCTTGCAGACGTCACTCACAGACTCAACATAGGACCCGACGCCTGCAGACGTCACTCACAGACTCTCACATAAGAGCCAATACCTGCAGACGTCACTCACACCCACACACTCAACATAGGAGCCGACGCCCGCAGACGTCACCCACACTCACACAGCCAACTCAGCTAATCCTCATAACCCTTAGTGCCATAAACTGTCATGGTCCCCATTCCACATTCAGAAACTAGAGCCCAGAGAGGTTGGACACCTTGCTGGAGCCCACACAGGAATGGGTAGCTGCAGAAAAGTCTGACTGACACTTAGCATCCACGAGGGAGTTAAGGAAACAGGATGGACCATTCCAGACCACCAGGAGCTCAGGAAACCTCATCACTGTGGTCACTTGAGCCAAGATCCAGAAAAAATTAAGTCCTCGGGGGCTTGAAAAGGGAAGGAGAAAGGCAGGGTGGACAATCGCTGGGTTCTTTTCAGCCAGCACATGCCAGTGACCAGCTCTGCATAGACTTAAGCACCACAGGTGACTCGTTCTCTCCCATGGGTGCCCTGCAAGAGCAACCACTTAGTGTGACCCAGAAACAGGAGAGTCAGCGGCCTCCATGTTCCTCCCCAGTCCCCGAATGTGGCCTGTGGCTGGACACCACGTGCCGCCCAGTGCTGTCTGCAGAAGAGGCAGCATCTCTAGACAAAGGGCTGAGGCCCTGCTGAGGGAATGAGCCAGGAATGATCCCCTGTGTGAAGCCACTGATTCTGGGCTATCTGCCCCAGCAGGGAGCTCACCCTGATGGAAGCAGAGAACCACAGAGTGGCAAGTCACTCAGCTCAGGCCAGGTACTGCTGGCTACGACCTCATAGGTTCATCCCCAAATGCTCAGCTCGTGGCTGAGCACCACGAAGAGGGACAAGAACCATCACCCTGCTCAGCCACCTTCACTTCTCCCAGTAAACAGACTCAGAGGCGGAGTGGCCAGTACCAAGCACAAATCACCAACACTCCATCTGGAGCAGGACTGGGAACAGGAGAATCCTGGTCTTAAGAAACTGGCAATCTAGGTAAAGTCAAGATAAATAGGTGTTTTTTTTTTAAAGTGGGGGTGGGGACAATTTAAAAAGCAATTCAGAATAAAATAAAAGAATGTAACCTTCACCTGGCCAACATGGAGAAACCCCATCTCTACTCAAAATACAAAAAACTAGCCGGGCGAGGTGGCGCATGCCTGTCGTCCCAGCTACTTGGGAGGCTGAGGCAGGAGAATCGCTTGAACCCGAGAGGCAGAGGTTGCCGTGAGCCGAGATCGCGCCCCTGCACTCCAGCCTGGGCAACAAGAGTGAAACTCCATCTCAAAAAAAAAAAAAAAAGAATGTAACCATCAAAATTAAAACTGCTGTGCATCAAAGGACACTATTAGCAGCATGAAAACGCAGCCAAGGAATGGGGACAGATTCGCCCTCATCTATCTGATAAGGGATTTGTATCCAAAATACATCAAGAACCACGACTCAACAACAACAAAAACAAACAAACAACCTGATTAAAAACGGGTAAAGGCCCTGAGTAGACATTTCCCCAGAGAAGATGTAGAAACAGCTGAAAGCACAGGGAAGGCGCCCAGCATCACCAGCGTCAGGGAAATGCAAATCAAAACCACGGTGAGACCCACTGCCCGCTCACCAGGACGTCTACTACCAGAAAACAAAACACAACAAAACCAAAAATAACGCATGCGTGTGAGGACATGGAGAAACTGGGCCCTTGTGCTCCACGGGCAGGAACGTAATGTGGTGCAGTCACCGTGGAAAGCACATGGGAAAAATTCAACGTGGAATTAGCAGATGATCCAACAACCCCACTTCTGGTTTTACACCCGACACCTGCAAGCAGGGCCTGCACAGAGGCTCGGGCAGCCACCCTCGTGGCAGCTGCTCCTGGTGGAATCACAGCCACAATCGAGCTCAGGTGAAGGCTTCCGAGGAGGGTCCAGACTGCATTTCCAGGCATCGGGATGAGTTTAAATTTAGCTCCCAAAGACCAGTGAACACAGCAATGAACACACACTTCACACCGCCACGCCCCAAGATGAGGCCCAGAAATTCACATTCGGGGAAAGACAGCCCCTTACACGTCACCCAGACCCCCACACGAAAGGGTCAGATCCCAGCACCTTCCGAAACACAACATGTCCCCCTGCCAAGGAGCCGGCACCTGGGCCCTTAGAAGCCGTGACAACCGGCAGCAAAGGGCAGGGCCTCCCCCAAGAGGGACCCGGGACGGCACAGACCAGGGAGCTCCAGCAACCCCACATGGGCCCCAAGCCAGGCCAGGCTGGGGAAGAGCTGGCTTCAGCAGGAACAAGGCTGTTTAGTAACTAGAAGCAATATGGGAGGGGCCGAGCCGTCATCAGGAGCTCCGTCCGACGCGGAGCGTTGGCCCCAGTCGCAGGCAGCGGGGACCGTTTCAAGTTTAGGCCTCCAGAAGAGGCAGCTCCTCATCCAAACTGAAGATACATAATTGACTGTTAAAATTAACACTTGCAGCACCTTGCACCGGGTCTTGAATGCTAATTATATTCACCGGCATTTAATATAAGAAACTCCGGAGTCTGGGCTGAAATGACACACAGGAATTTGGAATTGCACAAAACATGCAAAACCAGATTTTTCTAGCCCAAGAATAAAAGAGATGTAAAAATGGAAAAGGCCCCACACGTAACCCACCAAGAAAGAACAAGTGAGGCTGTGTTGCTGGAGGTGGTCACTGTCCCCGAGCTCAGTCCTGACAGAAAAGATGCTCTGATTTGGAATGTGCAGGAACAGACTCCGGCCCCTTTCATCGGTGGGTTTAGGAGAGGGGTCCAGGGGACCCTGGCACTCCTCTGATGAGAAATCGGGCACCGGCTCATGCAGCTGTTTCCCTGGAAATCACTGCTGCCCTGTTGGTTTGCACATGACCCTGTCAGTAAGGGAATCGTGCTGTGTGCGGTGAGAACCCAGACGCTGATGGACGATGCCCAAAACAGAGCTTTAGGCAGAAGACAGCTCAGACCCAAGGCCTCAGTTACGCCATGGAGGGAATGTATGGTGCGGGCACCCAGACTGCAGTGGGCGGGAGAAATTCCGGAGGACGAAATGTGGGTGACGGTCATGTCCACGGCCCCAGTGCTCCCTCTCTGAGGGTGGACCCTGCTGTCTGGGAGCGGTCCTGGCAGGACCCCTACAGCCCACGTGACTGTCTGATGGTCTAGGCCTCTGTCTGCTCTACCCTGATGGCATAAACACCCCTCCCAGCAGAGCCTTGAACCTACAGAAGTCATCTGAGTGACTAGACGTTAACAAGGAGAGAAAACCTAACGGGCTGTCTCCCGGCCAATGGGAACACAGGTTTTCTGTCTTCATTTGGGTTTTGTTGTGAGCTACTTTGGTAAGCAGAGCTTTGTCTGGAGAGGGCACATTCTTATAGGAGGCCACAGAGGGTTTTATGAAGAGTAAGCTTTGGAGGCTCAGGAGGACTTGTATTTTCGAGGGGGATGGAGCAAGAGAAAGAACAAAGGCCACTGGCTTTGGAAGCCCCAGGTAGAAGGGACAGGGTCTTCCACCCCCGTGGAAAATCCTCCTGAAGCTACGAGCTGGGGCCAAAGCTGGTGTGGCAGCAGCAGTCACCCAGAGCTTTCCAATGCTGTCCACTCATCCCAGGTGGGGAAACGGAGGCTGAGGAAGGAAAATGACTTGGTCACACACATTTTATAATTTACAATTATATATATTTATGGGTGTCCATTTTCACACTGCTATAAATAACGACCCAAAACTAGGTAATTTATGAAGAAAAGAGATTTAATTGACTCGCAGTCCCACAGGGCTGAGGAGGCCTCAAGAAATTAGTCATGGCAAAAGGCGAAGGAGAAGCAAGCACCTTCTTCACCAGGCGGCAGAAGGAGTGGGGGTGAGGGGAGTGCTACACTTTTAAACCGTCAGCTCTCATGAGAACTCCCTCACTGTCACGAGAACAGCACGACGGAAACCACCCCCATGATCCAGCCGCCTCCCACCAGGTCCCTCCCCAACACGTGGGGATGACGATTCGAGATGAGATTTGGGTGGGGACACAGAGCCAAACCGTATCAATGGGTACAAGGCAATGTTATGATTTATGAATACCATGTGGAATAATTAAATCACGCTACTTAACATATCCATCACCTCAAATACTTAACATTTTTGTGGTAAAAACATTTGGGATTTGCTCTCTCAGCAGTTTTGAGATGTACAATCGTCTACTATTATCTTCATCACACTGTACAATCGAACTCAAAAACTGCTCCTGAGATTTTGTGCTCTCCAACTGTCATCTCCCCATTTCCTCCACCCCTGGCCGCTGGCGACCTCAGTGCTACTCTCTGCTACTATGAGTTCAATTGTTTCCAATTCCACAGATGAGTAAGATCATGCGGTATTTGTCTTTCTGGGCCAGGCTTATTTCACTCACCATAATGCTCTCTAGTTCCATCCATGATGTTGGAAATCACAGAATTCCCTCTTTTTTAAAGACTGAATAGTATCCCACAGTGTCTTTATCCATCCATCTGTCGATGGATGCTTAGGTTGCTGTGTCATGGCTGTTATGGACAGTGCTGCAGGAAACATGAGGGTGCAGATCTCTCTTCAGCATACTGATTTTACTTCCTTTGGATAAATACTTCATAGTGGGATTGCTAGATGATATGGTAGTTTCAGCTGAGAGGCCCCCATACAGTTCTCCACAATGACTGTACCGATTTATATTCCCACCAATAATGTACAAGAGTTCCCTTTTCGCCACTTCCTCACCAACACTTGCTGTCTTTTTAATGATAGCCATTCTAACAGGTGTGATGTGACAGCCCACTGTGGTTTTGATCTGCTTTTCGCTAATGATTAGCATGGTTAAGCATCTTTTCATATACCTGTTGGCCATTTTTATGTCTTCTTTTGAGAAATGTCTACTCGGGTTCTTTACCCATCTTTTAATTGGGTTTTTCATTTTCATGCTATTGAGTTGTTTGAGCTTATTATGTATTTTGGATATTAAGCCCTTATTGGATGCACGGCTTGCAAATATTTTCTCCTAATCCTTAGGTTGTCTGTGCACTCCGCTAACTGTTTTGTTTGCTATGTAGAGTTTTGTATTTGATATAATCCCATTGGTTTATTTTTGCTTTTGTTGCCTGTGCTTTGGGGATCAAATAAAAAAAATTGTTGCCCAGGATACTGTTATGTAGTTTTTGCCCTATGATTTCTTCTAGTAGTTTTACAGTTTTGGGTCTTAAATTTAGGTCTTTAATCCATTTTGAGTTTATTTTTGTATATGGTGAGAGATGAGGTCTAATTTCATTCTTCTGCATGTGGATATCCGGTTTTCCTGGAACCATTTATTGAAGACATTGTCCTTTTCCCATTATATATTCTTGCCACTTTTGTTGAAAATCAATTGAGCATAAATGCATGCATTCATTTCTGGGCTCTCTATTCCATTAGTTGATTTGTCTATTTTGTTTTGTTTTGTTGCTGCCAGTACCATGTTGTTTTGGTTATGATAGTTTCACAGTATACTTTGAAATCAGGTGGTGTGATGCCTCCAGCTTTGTTCCTTTGGCTCATGATTGCCTTGGCTATTCAGGGTTTTATGTGGTTCCATATGAATTTTAGGATTGCTTTTCTATTTCTGTAAAAAAACAATGCCATTGGAATTTTGATAGGGGTTGCATTGAATCTATAGATCGCTCTAGGTAGTATGGACATTTTAACAATATTAATTATTTCAGTCCATGAACATGGGATACCTTCTATTTATTTGTCTTGTCTTCCATTTCTTTCACCATCTCATAGTTTTCAGTGTACAAGTTTCACCATCTGGGTTAAATTAATTCCTGTCTATTGCAGTCACACGTTTTTTCAGTGGTAGCTCTCACCTTCTTGAGTGAACCATGGAGGTTGTGGCATTTGCCTGTCAAGGGCCTTCCCTTCCTGGCGGGTGCTCCCCTCTGCTGTTGCGGTATCCTAGGAGGGTTGTCAATCCCTAAACCTGATCCCTTACAGCCCAGGAGTCACAAGAACATCCCACTCCCTGCCCCGTCACTGGTCAGGTGCAGGCCCTGATCCATTCAAAACCCCAGGCCCCTCCCTCATGCTTTTCTCTGGTGGAAGATTCTCTTTTTTCACGCGGATTGGTTGTTCACCCTTCAGGGGTGAACAGGTGGACAAGGTGCCATCCCAACACCACACAAAGAGAGATAAACTGGAGACAAAAGCAGCCGGGAGATGCTGCAGATCCTGGCAACTGTGCCAAAGCCACCCTGGGGTCCCCATTCACAGTCCCAGAGCTACCCTGGGGTCCCCGTTCGCAGTCCCAGAGCCGCCCTGGGGTCCCCGT
>NC_045441.1:146627343-146638269 GCF_002776525.5 Piliocolobus tephrosceles
CCCTGGGGTCCCCGTTCGCAGTCCCAGAGCCGCCCTGGGGTCCCCGTTCGCAGTCCCAGAGCCGCCCTGGGGTCCCCGTTCGCAGTCCCAGAGCCGCCCTGGGGTCCCCGTTCACAGCCCACTATGCCCCACATGGGTCTGTGTTGGCGTCTGTCACTTGCAAACCTGAGTGCTGAGCTGGGCCAGGCCCCCAACACCTGGGGTCCTTCCCTCCATCACAGTTTCCATGCTCAGTTGTGAGGTATGGTGATGGCCACGGGCCTGAATCCTAACCACCACAGCACAAGACTTCCCAAAGAAACCATCAGTGTGTCTCCTGCCCCCAAAAGGTGAACAGTTCTGGGATGCTAATCCCCACTGACTCATTCCAGCTGCCATCCTGGACACACAGTCTAAGCCCAGGGCTCCCTGCAGGCCTGCTGCTATCTGGGCGACTCATACACTGTACATGCTTTCCTTCGTTGCTCACGCAGCAGCCGACACAGTCACTAAAAACTCCCATTTGTGAAAGTAAGTGGCCTTTTAAGGAATGCTAAAACATTAGGGCACTTTAGCTGAGTTTCTACACGAAACATGGTTACCTACGAGTGAAATGGCAGAAGGAATGACCTTATTAATGCCTCATCCTTCTCGAGGGCAAGAGAGCGCAACTCAACAACTCCACGTGAACACCTGCCCTGGCATGCGGGCAGCCGGGCCAGTCCACAGCCAGCCACAGCCCCACGGGAGGAGCCTTCTGAGGGACAGAAACCATTTTCATTCACAGGGGCTCAAACTCTGACCAATAGAAGAGCTGGTTACTACAAAGGTAGTAGTACAGGTAGTGCTGAGAAGAAAGTGCAGAGTGCTCCCTGCCTTACCACCCACTCCCAACCCAGCTCCCCTGCTGTGGCTCCCCTCCTTCCGCTCCCCTCCTTGTCAGCTCCCCTCCTGACCACTCCCCTCCTGTCTGCTCCCCTCCCTGACCACCCACTCCCAGCCCAGCTCCCCGCCTCTCCACTCCCCTCCTGTCCGCTCCCCTCCTGACCGCTCCCCTCCTGTCCACTCCCCTCCTGTCCGCTCCCCTCCTGACCACTCCCCTCCTCTCCGCTCCCCTCCTGTCCGCTCCCCTCCTCTCCGCTCCCCTCCTCTCCGCTCCCCTCCTGACCGCTCCCCTCCTGACAGCTCCCCTCCTGACCGCTCCCCTCCTGACCGCTCCCCTCCTGTCCGCTCCCCTCCTGTCCGCTCCCCTCCTGACCGCTCCCCTCCTAACCGCTCCCCTCCTCTCCGCTCCCCTCCTGTCCACTCCCCTCCTCTCTGCTCCCCACCTGACAGCTCCCCTCCTCTCCGCTCCCCTCCTGACCACTCCCCTCTTGTCTGCTCCCCTCCCTGACAACCCACTCCCAGCCCAGCTCCCCTCCTGACCACTCTGCTCCTGTCCGCTCCCCTCCTGACTGCTCCCCTCCTGGCCAGCTACCCTGGAGCAAACTTACACAAGCACACTGCAGGACCCAAGGATCAGCTTCAATGGGCATTTTCCAGAAATGCATTAGAATGGCTCCTTCACCCTCTTGTGATGATGGCTGGACCCTGAGGTGGGTCAGGCCCCTGCCATGCTGCAGCTGATTCGTCGCTGTATTAAACTTCTTATTGCCCCCTGAAGGTAAGGTCAGGCAGCAGAAGCATCACTCAGCTAGGAATAGAAGGCTCTGGGCCCCACACATTTCAGAGAGGCGTAATTGGGATAGGCCGGTATTGGTAATCCTGAGTACAATATTGATTCACAAAAATGAATCACACCTGAGCCTCAAAGCTCTTAGCCATTCCCTGCAAAGAAAACTCTCTTTTAGTATTACCAAATATAGCTTTCAATCCCTTGAATCTAAATGTTTCAGGTGAGAGCAGAAATAGATTTTCGAATGGAGACATTAACCTTTCTGAGCTGCGGCTGCCTGGCTCTCTCTGCCTGTTACTCTGTTTCTGGAACATGGCAGCTGCTTTTGCCGCACCAGGGACTGTGCCAGGCCACCCAGTTACAGACAGGCCACGCTTGGCCAATAGGCCAGACACTCACTCCTATTCTGGGTCTCCTAACAGCAGGCCAAGAGATCACACCCTGTTAGTATTTAGAATAATCAAGATTTTAAATCAGAAGTTGAAGAGAACAGCAGCATGTATTTCACTCAGGACCTTTCGTTTTACAAATGAGAAAACTGAGGTCCTCCCAGCCATGCTGCCCCCTGGGAGCACCCCTGCCTCACACCACATCATCCAACACCATGATGCAGACGAGGTCCTCACTCCTGGCCCTGGCGGGGTCCTCTAGCATCCCACTGTTTTCCTTAATAGAAAACAACACAATAAAAGTTAAGGGCAGAGTTAAAAGATGACACATCACTCGGGGCTTTGAGTGGACATTCACTTGCTAAGCACAATGTTGAAGTTATGGCTGAAAGCTTACTTTACATTTGCCTAAGACCACACTTGTCACTCACACCCAAAACCATCTGCTGTCTTCTGAGTTCTATTAAAGGACAATGAGTAAACAACAATTGGAATGGAGTTTCTAGTTCCAAACGGCAGGACAGGAGCAAGCCGTCTCACCACCCCAGCAGAAACCCGAAAGCAAACATGGAGTGCTGAGATGGTCACCAGCAACATCTGAGAACCCAAAGATGAGGATGAGACAGGTCCCGGGGCCACCAGGAACAGAAAATCCCCAAGCAGACAGATAGCAGAAGAACCAGACCTCCACATCTGCAATGCCCCTCCCCATAACCTGCCTGGCATCCGGTACACAGAAGATCTTCCCTTGACACAGTTTCTACACTTAGAAAGGTGAGATCAAAGTGGACAACAGCTTGCCCCGCTCTTGGGTGACCTGGCAGGAGACCTCTCCCTGCCTCAACCCATGGGGAGTGGCCTGAGTGCCTGAAGGGAGAAACAGCCCTGAGGATGGCCAGAGGCAAAGGTGGGGGTGGGGCTACCGTCCCCAGCCCTGGAAACTCTGCTCTGCAACTCAGCCAAAGGAGGCACTCAATCATAGTGGCCACTCGCAGCCCCAAGCTGCAGGAGCTGTGCTCCCCAGGTCCCCTCCCAGGCTTCCCACATTATAGGACATCCCCTTTGGGACAGGCAGCAATTTTATCAGTGACCAGAGCTGAGTTGAACCTGGGCTTAAGGTGCCATCTAGTGCCAAAAAGGAGGCTGCAACCTAGCAAGAGAAAAACACTCCACAGGTAAATCATAAAGAATCTCTAAGCAAATATATCCCAGAAAAAACAAAACACCCAGACAGAGAAGATGGGATAAATAAATAACCATTCAGTGCCAAGACACAGACACACATCAACAAACCAAACAGCAGCAAACGGGCCACGGCCTCCCAAACAGACAAAGCCAAGAAACTGGCCCAACAAAGTAGCGATTTGTGGGCTCTCATCAAGAAATCAGAATGGCAGAGTCTTAAGGAAACTCGGTGATCCCCAAGAAAACACCAGGAAATCAATTCAGAAAGTTACCAAAAAGATTGAAATAATTTTTAAAAATCAGACAGAAGTCTTGAAACAAAAATACATTTAGCGAACTGCGGAAATTCATGACAAGCTGCCAGCAGCAGAGGGGCTTAAGCAGAAGAAAGAATCAGTGAGTTCAAAGACAGGCAGTTTGAAAATACACAATCAGAGGAGGAAAAAGCACAAAGAATGAAAGACAACCTACAAGATAGAGAAAGTTACCTCAAAACACCGAATCTAAGAATTACTGGTGTTCAAGAGGGAGCTGAGTGAGAACAAGAGGTACCAAACTTGCTCAGAGAAACAATAACAGAACTTTCTGAAACTTGAGAAAGGTACAGATACCCAGATTCAGGAAAGTCAGAGAACACTGGATTCAACCCAAATACGACCACCTAAGGCTTTTAATAATTAAACTGTCAAAGATCAAGGACAAAGAGAAGACCCTACAGGAATCAAATAACATCTAAAGGAGCTCCAATTTGTCTGTCAACAGACATCTCAATGGAAACCATACAGACCAGGAGAAAATGGGATGACATTTTCAAAGTCTTGAAAGGAAAAAAAAAAAAAATCTGTCACCCAAGAATACTGTATCCAGCAAAGCTATCCTTCAAATACAAAGAAGAAAGAAATTCTTTCCCAGACAAAAGCTGAGAGAATTCATCACCATCAGACCCATCTTGCAATAAATGCTAAAAAGATTTCTTCATCCAGAAAGAACAAAAATACATTGAACGGGGCACTAAGAGGGCAGATTCTCATTCCACTTTGCCATCGGCCTGCTACGCAAACTTGGGCAAATCACTTCACTTCTCTGTGCTTCCATTTCCTAAACGGAGGCCACTGAAGTCAGTATTTTCTAGGATCCTTTCCAATCAAATGCTCTGTGTGTGCATGATGATAGCTAGGGTGTTACAGTATAAGTGTCTGTAATTTAGCTTTTTTGAGCTGTGAGCATTGCCTGCCTCTCTTACACCCTCCTGCCAGCTGCTCACACTGTGTCATCTGTCCATTTGTGTCAACAGAGAACTCAGGAAATGCAACTGCAGTGCAGCCCTGCAATGGGCTGGCCACGAGCAAGAACGGCAGGAGTGGCAGCAGCAGTCAGGTAGGCTGGGCCCCAGAAGCACGCGGTGGAGAAGCCCGCAGGAGTGCAGGGGGATGTCCTTAAGAGCCAGGGACAGAGTCCCCCCATTTGCTGGACTCTGCAGAACTAACCTGGCTGCATCCAAAACCCAGTACTCACCACCAGATGGCAACAGGGAGTATCCGCCTGCACAGGAGCCAGCCTGAAGGAAGCATCCAGGGAACGCAGGGGAAGAGCATGAGTGTGAGCCCCAAGATGACGGGGTGAGACCTCGTTCACGGGCAGATGCGAACCTTCCACGTGGAGATGCGAGAAGGTTGTTCTTGCCAAAGGCTGATGATGACCCTGCCGCCTCTCTGTTCATCTGCCCTCAAAACAGAATGGGTGGTTCCAGGCGCCACCACCCAGCCTAGCAGCCGTCATGGGCTCACAGTGATGGAGCCCTCAATCAAAGTTTTTTTATTATGGAAAATTGCAAGTGTTTCCACAATGAGTTTTCACACACGTATAAATCAATGGAAAATGTCTTCTTCGCAGTCTTTATGGTATTTAAATAAAAGATTAAAATTTTCACAGTTGGGATATAGGACATCCAATGTGAAAGATCGCCACTTCTGAAAATAAGGAGAATACAAGCTGGTCATCACTGCTGACAACAATTTCCTCTGGAATCTAAAATAGCCAACAAGTCACTCGTTCCCCTTCATCTAACCTCCTACATGCATTATTTATCAAACCCCACTCAACTTATCATTGCCCCCTTTCATCCTAAATTCCGGGAGCTCAAAGGCAACCTTCAGGCTCAGTCGCAGGAACTCTGTGGGGACATTTGCTCCTTTCTCCTTCCCTTTCACATTCCCACTTCAAATTCATCATCTCACAGACTATCGCTTTGTTGCTTCCTTGGGTTTTTTTGGACAAGGAAAGTTGAACATAATCAAAAACAACAGTGGTCAAGTCCTCACCCAATGCTGCCAGCACCAGGCTTACCACCCAGCACATAAGAACACCATGCATACCTCTTAAATAAACACGCCGACGCTGAACGGGCACCACCATCCAGGCCCCGTGCTAAGTGCTGTGTGCAAAGAAAATACCAAGATCAGCCAGACAGAGCCTGTGCCTGCAGGGAGCCCACATTTTATTTGAGAGGCCAGATGGGTGCACAATTCATAACATAACAAAGCAAAAGGTGAAAAGAGCTAAAAAAGTAGAAACAATTTCTAATAAATTGTCTCTTAGCTTTTCTGTGGGGAAATCAGGAGAAATGGACTGATTAGGGAGAAAGCTTCTGTGGAGCAAGTAAAACCCATCACGATCATCATCGAAACTGTGGCTGGGAAGATCCAAGGGCCCAGCACGGTCAGGCGGGCTCTGTGCTGGCCGGGAGAGCGGCCTCCGTCTGGCTGCCAGGCCTCTCTGGACTACAGAGTTTGTTTTTCTGAAAACAACAGAGTGGAACCCAATGGCAGGAACATCTCCAGTTCCGAAATTCAATGGTCCCGTGCAAACAACCAGAAAATAGCAACCAAGATTTGAGGACAGAAGAGGAACTGAACGAATGGTGTGAACAAGGGGCTTGTTTGCAGGTAGTTTACTGGAGGAAAACATCCAAATTATAATAAAAGAGAAAGGAGACAAAACGACGCCCAGCAGTGAGTGCCCGGCTTGCAGGCTTCTGTGGCAGGTCTGTGGGTTCCCTGGCCCAGCCACATCACCCCAAAGGTGAGGGCCGAGCTGTCGCTGCCGCCCTGGGGCAGCACCTCAGTGATTTCAGGGGCGGGTTTTACTCTTTGTGTGGAGGTGGCAGGAGGTGCCTCCATCGTAGACACAAATGGTGGCTTCCTGGCTTGCTTGGTGGATGCCAGGCTATGCTTACCCCAAGGCCAGACCCCGGACGAGGCCAGGGGCTGGCCCAACACTGGCCTTGAGGGTGCTTGGCAACCTGCACTTGTGTGGAGCCCACGTCCACCCAAATCACTGAGGGCGTCACACAGGCACCGCTGGCTGCGGGGGCTAAGAAAAGCGGCAGCAGAGGAGGAAGGCAGCTTCTCTGTGCAGCCATCAGCCATCGGCAAGCACGCAGCAGCCACTGCCAAGTGACTGGGACCCAGTTCTTACGTCCCCTAAGAGTCCAGGGACCATTCTGGGGAGAAAGAAGGGCCTGTCCCAGGGCAGGAAGCTCACCAGACAGGAGGCGTGTTGCGTCCAGCAGGGGCGTCCCATCGGGACAGTGGCGGCTCTCAGAACCCAGCCGCCAGCCCCCACCTCTGGCTCACTGTCCCACCACCAACTAGAGGGCCCCGGCCAAGCCAAGGGCAAAGCAGGGGACACCCTTACAATCAGGGGTACGTGGGGCTCCTCTCTTCCCCTCGTGTGTGTGTCTGTCTGTTTCTCTCTTTCTGTCTCTGTCCCTTTTTCTCTCTCTGGCCCTCCCACAAGGCTTAAGGCAGCTCCTCAGAATGGAAGGCCCACCTTGTGAGTTACTCGAATGCATGAACTCAGCCCAGGACAGCGGGAACAGCAGCCAGCTCACCCCTGCATGCCGGGGCTGGGTGTCCAGCATGAGCCTCAGGAGGCCGCCCCAAACCAACCACAGGGAGACCTGAGGTGCTCTGCGCCCACCTTTCTTCTGGCCTGGCCTTCAACTGGGGCGAGGGGTGTGGGCTGAGGTAGCCATGGGGCCCTCTTTCCTGCCCTCAGCTTCACCTTTTTCGGGAGCATGGCCTGGAAGCTCAGCCATTCTCAGAAGGATGGGCTGGAGGAGGGCTGCAGGCAGCTCTGCCCTTCATGGCCTCCAGAGACACACTGAAAGACCAGTTATCTCAATGCTCAGCCGACAGAAATGATTTCATGAAAATTCACCAAACTTGAAAGCAATTATTCAAAGAAATATGTGCACGTACCCCCACGCTCATGGTGCATTATTCACAGAAGCCAGACACAGAAACAGCCCAAGCGCCCAGCAACCGAGGGCTGGAGAAACAGAACGTGGTCTATTTACACGACGGAATGTGACTCCGCCTCAAAAAGGAAGGAACGCTGACAGGGTCCACACCAGAACCAGCCCTGAGCTCACGGTGCTGCCTTCAGCGTTTAGCTGTGGCCGGGCATGTGCTCCAGCTGCACCGATCCATGGTCCCCAGATGGTCAGGTTCACAGAAGGTAGAGTGGGGGCGGCCAGGGGCTGGGGGAGGGGGAGTCAGCATTAATGGGCACAGAGGTTCTGTTTTGGATAGAAAGTTGTGCAGGTGGATGGTGGTGATGGCTGCACGACAGTGTGAATGTCCTTTATGCCACTGAACTATAGCCCTAAAATGGTTAGAATAGTCATTCTTATGTATATGGTACTGAAAGTCTTTAAGAAGTGATAAAAGGTTTACTGAATGAATGAGAAACTGGATGGGAGAGACGCCATCCCCACTCTAAGGAGTCTGGACTATGAGGTTTATGATGAGCATGACCTCAAGGCCCTAGCATAGCTAACCCAACCACAGGAAGGCAGGCGGCCTCCGGGGGGCCCCATCAGCAAGGCCATGGCCGTGAGTCCCTGCAAAGACCCCAGAAATCCAGAGTGATTCACGCACAGGTGGGAAGACGCTATCGACACTCACAACTTTAAGCAGACACAAGTCTACGGAGGCGACCGGTACTAATGTTGAAAATATCTGGGCTTCTGATTTGAATAGGATCGGGAAATGAATTCTTTAAATGGTGGATGCTTTCTCAAGAAAACTTAATTTGGTATCACGTTGGCCAAGAGCTCATTTGGCAAGGCCAACACACAGTCACAAAGGAAAGGTGGTCCTCAGTGCCACCCAGACCCTCCGCTCGGCCAGCCGGGGAGACCGAGCTGGAGCCATAAAAGGACTGCTCCCAGGTCAACACAAAGGCCTGTCCCAAGGACTCCTGTGGCCTTCACGGATTTCCAGCCGGAGGACAACTTTCCAGCTGGAGGCAACACAGCGACACTCTAGGTTGTTTTTTCCAAGATTAAACATAATAATAATTCTGTAAAACCAACATGGATCATCATTAATTACTGCACTGCGACCATGGCTACTTAAAAACCCAGCCTCAGCACAGCAGCCGACACACAGTAATGAGCAGTAATGCACACGTGGTGTTGTCAATGAACAGATAATGAAAGCAATTTATTTGAAAATTAAAATATGATTAAGAATGGCAGCCCGAGTGAGAGCCCAGATGCCTGAAGAAGGCACCGACGTGCAGCCAGGCCCACATTAATTTAGGAGCCTGACGGAATGGTCTTCTTCCTCTGACAGTTTCTAATATACAGCACCTTAGCTTAGCCCCTCCTTGGTGCCCAAGACCTAACATTGGAGATGCCAGCAGTAGAGAGTGAGAAGACAAGCCCCTCAGGGGCATCTCACACCGCCCCTTACAGAGCAGCATACGAAGAGGGACACGGACGCTGCATCCTTCCTCACCCAGGACGACCATAGACCCCACGTTCCACCCTCACCCAGGATGATGCACAGACCCCACATCCACCCACACCCTGGCAACCCACAGACGCCACGTCCACCCACACCCAGATGACCCACAGACCCCGCGTCCACTCACACCTGGGACAACCCACAGACCCTGTGTCCACCCACACCCGGGACGACCCACAGACTCCACGTCCACTCACACCCAGATGACCCACAGACCCCGCGTCCACCCACACCTGGGACGACCCACAGACCCTGTGTCTACCACGCACAGGATGACCCACAGACCCATGTCCACCCTCCCCCAGGACGACCCGCAGACGCCGTGTCCACCCCTCCCCAGGACAACCCACAGACTCCTCATCCATCCTTGCCAGGCCCCATCACAGCTGGCTGGAGAAGAACGTTGAGAAAACCCCTTTTGCTCTTTCTTGCTGCTCAGGCCATCCACACCTGGCAGAAATCCCCACCGCCCAGTTCCATCGAAGCCCTGGCCTCCAATATTCAGACCTGAGACCCAAACAGTCCTCTAGAGACAGCCGAGTCACAGACGACCTGGAGCCCTGGAGCCAGCCCTGTCCACAGCACAGGCTCTTAGCAGATGCCCACCACGGACCAGGGGCATCCTGGACCCTCCCGAGGGACCTAGGTAGGCATGGATCTGTGTCCCCCCAGCACAGACACCAACAAGGGCCCCAGGAAGGTCAATGCCTGAAGCCAGGCGTGGCTCACCTTCACCATAGACGGTCAGGCTGGGACAGGCCTTCCCGAGAACCTGAGCCGGCACTGCCCAGTCCTCACTGTGTCTCTGCCTGAGCCCTGCCTCTCCCTCATCCCCCACTTCCGGGCTCTTCCCGCCAAGCCTGGACCCTGCCTGGGGAGCTCATCTCCCTTCTCTCCTCCTTTTGTTACTTGGCACTGAATCCCGGCCCCTTCCCCATCGTGGTTGCGATCTTTCCTCTGTCTCTCTGTGTCACTCATCCCATCCCCGCACCTGTGCTACCATCAACCTCCCAGCCTGAGCCCCTTTTCCATCAACAAACAGCCCAGCCAGACCAGAAAGGCAGAGAAGCCACAGCCGCACCAGCAGGCACCACCTCTCCCGGACCTCCATCGCCCCAGCTATCGCCCCAACTCTCCTAACTCCGCCCTAGGGCTGTCCTGAGGAGGAGGCGGAGGAGGCCGCCCCTGCCTGCCCGGCCTCAGCCTGGTGTCTCCCAAGGCCAGCACTGTCCTGTGTGGCAGGAGGACGAAGGGACAGAGCCCCTGCGCCTGGCACTTTCCTCAGGCCACCCTGACCCCAAAGCACAGGAAGAAAAAAATGTCCACAACCCATTTACACAGAGAGAGAAGAAAACGTTTGACTTTATTTGTAATTAAAGACGGCCTAATTAAGGTAATGTGACAATCCTGCCCATCAGACCTCAGAAAGGCAAAGGACTTTGTGGGATAACTCGGGTTGCTGGTGAGTGACATGGATTCATCTACATTTTGTTGGGCACAAATACAGTGTCCCCTCTGCAAAGGACAAATTTGCAACTTTACTGAAAATTTTAAAATGGCCAAGCCCCAGGAGCCCCAGTTTCTCTGCTAAAGATATATTCTAAGGAAATAACTGGATGTGTGTATAGAACCGTAAGTCAGGTTCGTCCAGCACAGCCATGCTCATCCTGGTGAAAGTGCAGACAATTAGGGAACTCGCATCCAGGTGAGAGGCAGTGGGGAAGGCGGGGGTCCGCAAGGAGAAGGCAGGGGTCCAAAAGGAGAAGGCGGGCGCTGCAAGGAGAAGGCGGGGGTCTGTAAGGAGAAGGCGGGGGTCCGAAAGGAGAAGGCGGGGGTCCAAAAGGAGAAGGCAGGGGTCTGCAAGGAGAAGGCTGGGGTCCGA
>NC_045441.1:146638669-146662355 GCF_002776525.5 Piliocolobus tephrosceles
GCGGGGGTCCGAAAGGAGAAGGTGGGGGTCCGAAGGGAGAAGGCGGGGGTCCGCAAGGAGAAGGCAGGGGTCCGAAAAGAGAAGGCGGGGGTCCGCAAGGAGAAGGCAGGGGTCTGCAAGGAGAAGGCAGGGGTCCGAAAGTCCTGAGGATTTGCAAGGGTCAGTGTTCACTTCTGGGGCCCAAACATCCCAGGGGCAGTAGCCCCAAAGCCCCAGATGGGACTGACTCAGTCACCGTCCCTCTGGGGACCTTGACTCAGAATTAAGAGTCAGAATTAAAGAGAAGTCTCAAAATGACATCGCTGGAGACAATCGCAATTCAGGTCACCATGTTGTAGGTGGCCCTGGTCCCCATGATCTGTGGAACAGAGGGGGCCCCAGGTGTCTCCGCAGGATTGCACACCACGCATCATAAGCCGAGGGGGACAGAATCCATGGAGCACCACTCTCGAAAGCCCTTTCCCTGGGGCCAGACGGCCAGCACCGTGGACAGCAGCTCGCCGGCCTTCACCGAGCCTCCACCCCAGAGGCTGCGGGAAGACGCTCTGGGGGCCCCGAGAGGCCGCGGGAGGACGCTCGGTTGCTTGGGGAGGCTGCCTCCTCCAGAGCCTCTGGAACTAAGTCACACCCACACTGGAGCCACTGCGAGCCCAATTTCGGAAAAAACAAAACACACAAGTGAAACTCAGCCCACGGCTCTGAATTCATCCCCTGACCAGAGAGGTCCTGCCGCCCCGTCAAAGCCTGCACACAGTTCCTGGGGAGCTCTTTCCTGACCACCTGACCTGAAAGGGCCTCACCCAGTCTTGAGCGTCATATTTCCCAGATAGACGTAACCCAGCACACCTGCCTAGGAGAGAACCACACATGCTGATGGAGTGAGACACACAGGGTGCCCCAGGGCGCTCGGCCCCCAGAGCTCCGAGGTGAGACACAAACGGTACCCCAGGGCGCTCGGCCCCCAGAGCTCCGAGGTGAGACACACAGGGTGCCCCAGGGTGCTCGGCCTCCAGAGCGCCGAGGTGAGAGAGCCAGGAGAGGTCGGGGAGGGGGCAGGGCAAGGGCCTGGAAAGCGGCTGGCCTGCAGCTCAGGAACCCCAGTGTCTGGTCTCCACGGATGCCTCTGGCAAGTTAGGGAGAGGAGGCGGCCGATGGAGAGAGTGGATGGAGGAGCCTCTGGTGTTGATCACAGTGGACTAGAATACAACAGAAGAGGGGACTGCAGGCTGGTAGACAAGCACACACGCATGTGCGCAGACACACGTGCACATGGGCACGCACACACACGCTTCCCCAGACATCGTCTCCTGCCGGATGCTGTTTCATTATTCTCTTTGAAAGGTGAACAATGACATAGTCAGTGACCTTCTAGCCAATGGGGCTTTGGGAACCAAATCAATTCCTTAAGACCAAAAACGCTGCCTCTAGCCATGCTTCCCCCAGCAGGGTCTGCAGAGCCCCCATCATCACTTCATATTCAGGTAAGTCTGACCAAGAATGTCTCTTTTTCTGGTTTATAAATCAATTTTTTAAATATCTCCTAAGATCTGAGAATACAAGCAGAGACAGTCACATGTAAGTTTAATAATGAGGTTCATATTAAAGGCAGACAGATGTTCAATTAAACATCAGACTTCACGCTGACACACCGAGAGTGAGGCTCTCCACGCGTAATTCTCCGTCCCAGCACCAGATCCCGGGAGTTTTGCTCGCACAGCTGCGAAGTCGTCGTCCAAGCCCTGGACGTGTTTGTGGGCCATCACCTATAACCTGGGCTCCTCCCTTCTCTCTGTCCACACACGGAGGTCTCCAGGCATGTTTACCTCTAAATACACACCCTGCCAAGGACTGTGGCCTGGAAAATCACAGACACTTGACTTCTACCAAAACAGAAATAAGAGAGCGGCATGAGAATAGTCACACCTGAGCAAGCAGCTAACAGCAACAGGTTCACTACATACAACCACCCTCGCATATGCACGTGCACACACAACACACACATTCACACACACACACGCTTGTGCACACACAACACACGCATTCATACACACACGTGCACACACAACACGCACATTCATATACACACACATATGCACATACAACATACATTCACACACACACACACACACATTCTCACCCTAAAGTAATGGTTAATTTGGGTGGTTTATTCCACACTATTTTAATAAATAGCCTTCACTCTTCACACACAATCTACAAAAACCCCAGACTCAAAAGCGTTTCCCAAATTAGGACTAGGAATCACACAAGCCTTGCAAGTGCCTCACGTGAGCCACACTCGCAGCACAAAGTCTCCATCGCGTCAGACGGTTCGTGGGAATTTCCCAGGGCTCTGGAGGCCAGCGGGTCTGGAGGTAGACCTCATCAGCACTTCTGACAATGGCAATTTTTGTGCTCCTTACAACCAACAAGGGTATGATTTTTCCCGTCTCTTCCCTTCCTCACCCCTCCCTTCTCCTTCTCTTCCCTTTGTCTCTCCTCCCTCTCTTCCTACAAAAGAAATCACATGACATCAATTCCCTGATATTCAGATCAATCAGCTGGAGTGACAGGAAACAGCACGCGCTCCGGCAGAGATCAGGTGTTGTTGAAGCACGTTAGAACTGGCATGCGTGGAGTCCGCTCCAAGGCACGCGTGCACACGCACACACACCCACAGCACCCCCAGGAGAAGCCACAGTCCAATGCACACATGCACATGCACACCCACAGCATCCCTGGGAGAAGCCACAGCCCAATGCACGCATGCACACACACCCACACACACACACACACAGCATCCCTGGGAGAAACCGCAGCCCAACGTAGGCATGCACACGCACACATAGCCACACCCACAGCATCCCTGGGAGAAGCCACAGCCCAGTGCACATGTTCACACACACACACACCCACAGCATACCTGGGAGAAGCCGCAGCCCAATGCATGCGTGCACACACACCCACACACCCACAGCATCCCTGGGAGAAGCCGCAGTCCAATGCATGTGTGCGCACACACCCACACACCCACAGCATCCCTACGAGAAGCCACAGTCCAATGCATGCATGCACACGCACACACAGCTACACCCACAGCATCCCTGGGGGAAGCCGCAGCCCAATGCATGCATGCACACACACCCACACACCCACAGCATCCCTGGGAGAAGCTGCAGCTCAGTGCACGTGTGCACACGCACACACAGCCAAATCCACAGCATCCCTGGGAGAAGCCGCAGCCCAACGCATGCATGCACACGTACACACAGCCACATCCACAGCATCCCTGGGAGAAGCTGCAACCCAATGTATGCATGCACATGCACACACACCCACAGCATCCCAGGGAGAAGCGGCAGCCCAATGCACACGTGCACACACACACGCACACACAGCATCCCTAGAAGCAGTAGCCCAATGCACGCATGCACACGCACACACAGCCACACCCACAGCATCCCTGTGAGAAATAGCAGCCCAATGCATGCATGCACATGCACACACACACACACACACACACACACAGCATCCCTGGGAGAAGCTGCAGCCCAATGCATGCATACACACACGCCCACACACCGACAGCATCCCTCGGAGAAGCTGCAGCTCAGTGCACGCGTGCATGCATACACACAGCCACACCCCCAGCATCCCTGGGAGAAGCAGCAGCCCAATGCATGCATGCACATGCACATGCACACACACACACACACACACACACAGCATCCCAGGGAGAAGCTGCAATCCAATGCATGCATGCATACACACCCACAGACCGACAGCATCTCTGGGAGAAGCTGCAGCCCAATGCACGCATGCACATGCACAGACACGCACACACAGTCACACCCACAGCACTCCTGGGAGAAGCCGCAGCCCAATGCACATGTACACATGCATGCGCGTGCACACACACACACACACAGCATCCCTGAGAGAAGCCGCAGCACATGTGTAAGCTGCCAACACCCTGCACACGGCTCTCTCTGTGACTGGAGATAATGAGGAATCGCCATGGCAACCGAGGAACAAGCCCACATCGCCTCGTTTCCCCAAACACGGAGCTCCAGCAGCCCCCGTCCAAGGTGCACATGGCTGGAAGGACGCGGGGCCGTGGACGGTGGGTGGTTCTTCTGTCACGTTTGCTGGGACTTGTCCTAAGGACATTTTCCATTTCTGAAATCAGTCGCCATTGACGGCCAAGGTTCTCATTCCTGAATTTTTTGTCTTTGATTCTGGTTGCCAGAGATCCAAAGCTGCTGTCGTTTAGCTGATTTCTGTTTCCAGGGGTATTGTGAATGGAAATAAACCGTGAAAATAACCGAAGACACCACAAGGAAAGCAAATAGGATTCGAAACAGCAAAGCGGTGCCTTTGCCAGTTCCAGGGAGTGCTTCTGCTGCATAACCCCATCCGAGCTGGGCAGTGCCGCTCCCGCGCACCCAGGACTGGAAAAGCATAGCTTGGGGGTTCGGGCAGAAACACTGACCTCTGCATCAGAAGAGTCCTAGGAAAGGCAACAGCTTCTGGAATGAGACACAAGCTCAGGACTCATGCCCCAGCTTGCAGGGACACCCACAGGGCTGACTACTCCTCGGTCAACCAGCCCGGGTACTCGGAGGCAACTGGCCCGGGCACAAGCATGCTCCTGCTGCTACGGCAGCTGAACTGGGAAGTGTGGCGTGGGACAGATGCCCCAGGTGGACGGTCAGGGCTCCAGTCCACACACAGGCATTCACTCCCCATGTGGCCATGAGCCCCCGATGCTCCAAGCCGTGTTCTCGCCTGTAAAATACAGAAGCTATGCTGGACAGCTGCTGACTTCCCTCACCTGAGCCCTGTGGTGCTTGGAGATCCTCGATGGCGGGAAAAGGAAAGGCCACAGCCATCGGGGGCAGGAGGACCTGGTGGTTCAGAGGATGGAGGCGGCCAGCTGGGAGGCTGGGCAGTGGCGCTCGCACTGTGCTGGAGTCGTGCGGGGCTCCTGGGGAGCATGTCAGTCGCCTGCTTAATTCACCCTGGGTTCGCTCTTCACGGGCGAAGGATGACAAAATTACATTGTAAGCGAGCCTTGGCATTCTGTCCTTCGAAAGTAGCCCCAAGTGGTCTGGGATAAGCTCTATTAATGTTAGTTTTTTCCAGAGAGTAAAAAATAAGCTCTTGAACCCATCCATGGGTATCGGAATGAAGGAACAGTCGTTTGACCTCCTTGGCCCAGAGCCCACTGGTTGTTCAGTCATTCCTCTCTAAGATGCAGCTCTCTCCATAATGAGTTCATTTGCAAAAGGTTCAATTATACGGACCGTTTCTCCAGACGGTTTACAAATTTCAACCATGGCAGCAGCGTTTGGGAATGGCTCATCTGCTCCCACCTTAACTTAGGGCCGTGTTCCTGTTTCAAGATCCAAATTTCTGAGTTTGACTTTCCCTTCTGCAAGTTTCCCAGAGGAGGAAAACCTTCAAATTGAGCTAAGGAATGAACAATATCTGACCAGCACCAGAAGCCACCGAGCATTTTAATACGAACCTGATTGATGAGGCTTTACTGTCCACACCACTGCGTATCTAAGTCAGAGAATTTGTCCTGTAATTCCATAACTTCAACAGGGCAAGCGTTTACAGCACAGGTTGATTCAAGAGGCTCCTGCACTGGCCTCCTGGGATATTCGGCAACAGGCTAAACCCGCCTGGAACATCCCTATCAGGAAAGAAGCAGGACCCTGTAATGGCTGCCACAGCTTCCCTGGGAGGCCCCTCTGGTGTTGACTTCAAAGAAGCAAATCTTGGCTTTGCTTAGAGACTACCTAAAGCTTTCATTCCAAACTTTCTTGAAAAAGAAAAAATCATGTTCCTACCAGCATCACTGACTGGGCTAACAGGGATCACAGTGATGACCGGGTAGATGAAGTAGGGTTTCCATACATGATGGAAGTTCACAGCCACACTTTGAAAAGCTTGGTGTGTGGAAGCCAAAACCTTAGTTCTCTTTCCCATCTTGCAAGATGGCGGGTGAAAAAGTTGAGAAGCCAGATACTAAAGAGAAGAAACCCGAAGCCAAGAAGGCTCATGCTGGTGGCAAGGTGAAAAAGGGTAACCTCAAGGCTAAGAAGCCCAAAAAGGGGAAGCCCCATTGCAGCCGCAACCCTGTCCTTGTCAGAGGAATTGGCAGGTATTCCCGATCTGCCATGTATTCCAGAAAGGCCATGTACAAGAGGAAGTACTCAGCTGCTAAATCCAAGGTTGAAAAGAAAAAGAAGGAGAAGGTTCTCGCAACTTTTACAAAACCAGTTGGTGGTGACAAGAACGGCGGTACCCGGGTGGTTAAACTTCGCAAAATGCCTAGATATTATCCTACTGAAGATGTGCCTCGAAAGCTGTTGAGCCACGGCAAAAAACCCTTCAGTCAGCACGTGAGAAAACTGCGAGCCAGCATTACCCCCGGGACCATTCTGATCATCCTCACTGGACGCCACAGGGGCAAGAGGGTGGTTTTCTTGAAGCAGCTGGCTAGTGGCTTGTTACTTGTGACTGGACCTCTGGTCCTCAATCGAGTTCCTCTACGAAGAACGCACCAGAAATTTGTCATTGCCACCTCAACCAAAATCGATATCAGCAATGTCAAAATCCCAAAACATCTTACTGATGCTTACTTCAAGAAGAAGAAGTTGTGGAAGCTCAGACACCAGGAAGGTGAGATCTTCGAAACAGAGAAAGAGAAATACGAGATTACAGAGCAGCACAAGATTGATCAGAAAGCTGTGGACTCACAAATTCTACCAAAAATCAAAGCTGTTCCTCAGCTCCAGGGCTACCTGCGATCTGTTTTTGCCCTGACGAATGGAATTTATCCTCACAAATTGGTGTTCTAAATGTCTTAAGAACCTCATTAAATAGCTAACTACAAAAAAAAAAAAGAAAAGCTTGGTGTGGACTTTTAGGTCAAGTTCACATGAAACTGTTAGTTCCTGGCCCGGCCCGCCTGCACGGTAACTGAGAAATGACAGGTGTGGAAACCAGCAAGCCAACGCTCCGCTGCACAGGGACGTCCAAGGACGAAGGCACAGAGCAGCAGGGGGCTCCCCAGGGAGGAGGCACAGCGCTCAGCCCCCTCCCCTGCAGGCCCCTCAGAGACCCAAGGCCTAGGTGGGCCCCACCATCCTCAAGTCCTCCTCCTTGCTGTGGCCACACAGGAACTGTAATGTTAGGAGGAGAGCTCTGCCAGACAGAGGTGAAGAGGCAGGAATTGTGTGGGGTCCAGAGGAACTCGAGTGTGCTGATTAATACTGAGTGTCAACCTCATCGGATTGAAGGATGGAAAGTCTTGATCCCGGGTGTGTCTGTGAGGGTGTTGCCAAAGGAAATGAACATTTGAGTCAATGGACTGGGAGAGGCAGACCCGCCCTCAATCTGGGTGGGCACCATCTAAGCAGCTGCCAGCATGGCCAGAATAAAAGCAGGCAGAAAATCGTGACAAGACTAGACTGGCCTAGCCTCCCAGCCTACATCTTTCTTCCATGCTGGATGCTTCTTGCCCTCGAACATGGGACTCCAAGTTCCAAGTTCTTCAGCTCTGGGACTCAGACTGGCTTCCTTGTTTCTCAGCTTGCAGATGACCTATTGTGGGACCTTGTGATCATGTGAGTTAATACTTAATAAACTCCCCTTTATATATATATATATATATATATATATACACACACACACACACACACACACACACAAAGTTATATACATACATGTTTATGTAACTAATAGGATATATATATGTCCCTCTAGAGAACCCTAATACACAAGAATGTCAAAAAGTGAATTTCCCAACACACGGTGAGGGTGCCAGGGGGTCAGAACAGGGTCCCCCAACCTGGGGCCACTGGGCAGATGCTATCAGCACCAGGCTGACTCGAGGCCACCCATGGCATCCGCCTAAACTGAGAGGAAACGCCTCCCGCTGTCCAGGAGAGAAAATAAAAGGGCCAAGGGGAAGCTGCTCATTCACCAATTTGTTTATTAGTAAATATCAGCCCTGATTACACATTTCCCATTACAAGGACAAAAACGTGAAAACATAGTTACAAACACACAAGTTGGAACACAAAACAGAAAAACCATACGAGCTACAAAATTATTCTGTAACATGAAAAAGGCAAACCTACATTGAAGGTACAGGAAAATAAATAGATTTTAAAAATTACAGTTGGAAACCAACGTAAATTCTAAAAAGCATCTCATTTGTGTTCTCAAACTTAAGAAATGACAACCATAAAAAGCAAGATAACAGCACCCCAGGCCAGAAGTCCCCGACCTGACTGGGCGGCAGATGGAGTGAGAAGGTGGTCTATGAAGAGGACAGTGTGGTCGCAGCGGGCAGGAGGCTGGGTCAGAAACACCGAGGCCAGAACTGTCTGGGGAGAGTTAACTCAGTCACACGAAAGCTGATGAGAACACGAGCTTCGCTGCAGACGATGGGAACGAGGTGCTCAGCACTGCGGGAGAAACTGATGCACGGCGGTGACTGACTGGGGATTCAGCATAAGGACAACTGCCTTTTAAAGGCTGGGAGAGGCCAGCACAGTGGCTCACGCCTGTAATCTCAACACTTAGGGAGGCCGAGGCATGCAGATCACCTGAGGTGAGGAGTTTGAGACCAGCCTGGCCAACATGGCGAAACCCCATCTCTATTAAAAATACAAAAATTAGCTAGGTATGGTAACACACCTGTAGTGCCAGTTACTCGAGAGGCTGAGGCAGGAGAATTGCTTGAACCCGGGAGGCAGAGGTCGCAGTGAGCTGAGACTGTACCACTGCACTCCAGCCTGGGTGACGGAGCGAGACTCCATCTCAAAAATAAAAATAAAAAATAAATAAATAAAGACTGGGAGGGCCGGACACAGTGGCTCATGCCTGTAATCCCAGCACTTTGGGAGGCCAAGGCAGGTGGATCATGAGATCAGGAGATGGAGACCATCTTGGCTAACATGGTGAAACCCCATCTCTACTAAAAATACAAACAAAAAAAAAAAAAATCAGGCGTGGTGGCGGGCACCTGTAATGCCAGCTACTCAGGAGTCTGAGGCAGGAGAATGGTGTGAACCTGGGAGGCAGAGCTTGCAGAGAGCCGAGATCGCGCCACTGCAGCCTGGGTGACAGAGCAAGACTCCATCTCAAAAAAAAAATAATAAAATAAAAATAAATAAATAAAGATTGGGAGAACCAGAATATATGAAAGAAAGCAACATGCAAAGGTGGAATACAAAAAACTTCCACTTCCAAAGATGCTCATCAAAGATTCAGATTTTACTAAATAACCACACCAAATTAACGAGTTTTAAAATGCCCTTACATGCAAATTAACGATTTTTAAAACGCCCTTACATGCAACTGTTTTTGAATTCTAAGGAACCAAATGAACTATCAAAATGAAAGCGTTCTGGTAGAGCAGCCCATTGCAAGAAAAAAAGTAAAAATGTAGCAGCAATTGCCATTTGGGAAATACGAGAAAAAATAATCTCACTCAGTCATAACAAAAAATTTTCAGATACCTAGGAATAAACTTGACCAGGTATGTGACTGCATAGGAAAGAAACACGTGCCCACATGTGTGGACAAGGATGACACGGCCAAGTGCCCCTGACAGCAAAACAGATCTCTAATGGCTTAGATGGATTCAAGTAAAACCTTTTTTTGGTAGGAAAACTTTAGGTGAAAAAAAGGTAGGAAAAAATTAGGTGAATAGTTATCAGATCCTATAATAAGAAAGCCTTCCTAAACAAGCAAAGGAAAGCAAAAGAAAAAGATTAATTTCACTTCATGAAGATTTAACCTTTGATTTTTAAATACATGAGAATAAAATGTATCTTTATGTTGTATTTGATAAGCATTTGTAACAATTTTACCAACAAAATTCATAAAAGAAAACATAAAGTTAGCATAAGAAATGAAAATCAAAACAGGAGGCATATTTTTCTACACGATTAAAATTCTTCAGTAATAAACATCCACATTGATGACCCTGTGATGCAGCAAGCACCTCACGCTTGTACTGAAAGCGGAACTTTATGCAAGTTCTCACAAGGAAAATTCAGCACCTCTCAAAAATGCACACACCGAGGGACCTAGGAATTTCACTTCTGGGGGAATGTTCTAAGGAAATTATTCATAGAAATTATTCTTTGAAAACCGTTTGTTTCCAAAGATGTGCTTGACTTACTTAAAAATCCGACATCGAGAAACAAAGGAATTTCCAGCTGCAGGTGAATAATTAAATTACACATTAAAGATCATATTTCTAAAACAGATAACGTGACATGCTCATGATATAGTACTTATTGAAAAAAGAAATATAAACCCAAGTATGCAATTTTCTGAAAGGGAGAGAGATGAACCTCACATAGCTGGACGTCGCAGCGCACTCGGCGTCCGTCGCGGCCCCGGGCATGAGGCTCTGTGAATCACGCCACAGACACCTCGGCCGTCAGCCCTCCTGGGCGCTGGCTATGTGCGGAAGACCCCTCGCAGGGCCACACCTTCTGGGGACAGGCACCTCCGGCTGAGCACTGCAGACACAGAGGGAGGCTCGCCCCCGAGCCCCAGCAGCTCAAACGGGTCCCCGTGGAGTCTCACCTGCCCACCCTGCACTGGTCCCCAAGGTGGTCCCCCAAATGCTGGTCCCCAGAGCTGGACTCCCCTAAGCTGGTCCCTGGAACTAGTCTCCCCTGCACTGGTCCCCGGAGCCGGTCCCCCCTACGCTGGTCCCTGGAGTGCCCCAAGACAGCCCCAGCATCTAGTCACCCTCTGATTCAGCTTCACGGGCATCTCCCTTTTGGTTTTCATTTCTGTTTTTTATACAGCCTGCATTATCTTTAAGTGTAGGAAAAAAAATATTAAACAAACAAATCAAAAGGCATGCACAGTCCTGACGGGCAGAGTTCTCCAGGCTGTGGTTCAGCACCCAGGGTCCAAGTGGCCACACAGGGCTGCTAAGACTCCCCGACCTGACAGCTTCCGGACATCCCTCCCGTGATCTGGGGCCACCTGGCCACTCCAGAACACCAAAGGTAACACTGGTCAGGGCCACTATGGGGAGGCTGCCAGGGGGATGTGTTCCACAGGGCGGCATGGCCAAGGGTTCCACCCAGCAGTGTCTTAAATCAACGACTTCCATGCAGAGGAAACTTCTGTGGCCACACCCCCAAGGTGGCCTTGTCTGTAAATCAGCATTAACATGGGCATTTATAAGACTAATGTGACAGCTGATGTACTTCCCTCTGACGCCCGTACGCTTAGGAATCGCATTATGGAAATAGAGTGCCAAATGGATGCCTTGACCTCGGGGCCCGGCCTATTCTACAGGAAGATGACTTCTGAAATGAGTTTTTTTGCTATAATTTGCTCTTGCTTTTGCTAAAAGGTTGAAGGCACTTCTATTCCAACTGAGTGTAAGTAACATTAATTTCATAGCATTACCCAGCATGTTCTTAAGCAAGTTTATCTTCAGCAAGTACAGTTCTATTGATTGAAAGAAAGAAATATTTCTTTTTAGTAAACTAGTGGGCCCAAAGGCTGACGGACCATCTTTGTATCACACACGGTTACTAAGAGCTCCTTTTCTTAATATCTTCAGAGGGAAAAGCAGACCAGCTGCCACCGAAGCAAACAGTCTCTCCTGGCACCCACGTTTGGTTGTTTTGGGTTTGGAGATGGTTGTTTTCTGTGAAATTAATGTGATTCATCCACCTTTGAAATGAAGAATTACATTACAGTGCAGCCAGTTCCTACTGGATGAAAGTTGAAGGAGGAGCAGGATTGGAAATATTCAAATAAATAGCAACTGTTTCAGCTCATGCACCTGCAGAGTAGCAGCCAGCGTGCAGGCCAGGAAAGGGAGATGCTCTCATCCAGCAGCTTCTGGGCACCCTCTCTGGATGGGAGTGTGGGGAGGGCCCTCCCATCTCTCTGCGTCTCAGCCTGTGCCAAGCCCAGCATTCTGTCTCTGCCTACCTGGTGCATGGATAACTCTCGAATGCATGGATGAGAAGATGAGACGCCATGGGTGCTGGGCTGGGCCCTGAGGGAAACGGGCAGAGTGTGACGACTGCTCCACGGTGGCCACACGACATCCACGCACCCGGTGCTGGAGTTAGGGCTCATGCAGAGGACCCTTCTGACCCTTGCAGCGGACCCTTCTGGCCCTTGCAGAGGACCCTTCGGACCCTTGAGGCAAATGCACTTACCATCCCCACCACAAAATGAGGAAACAGAGTCTAGAGCTGAGGGGTTTGCTCTGGGTCCTAGCAGCAGTGAAGAGGGAGAGCTGGGTCTCAAACACCAAAGAGGCAATCGCAAAGCTCCTGTGTCAGGAGGAGGGAGCCGCCTCCAGGACAGACCATTGGAAATAGAACTCTCCACAAACACCAACTCAAAAGTCCAACGCTGCAGGCCAAGAACACTCCAGGAAAAGGCTGCAGAGCCACCCACACACTCACCCACGCCTGTGAAACCAGACCCTGCGGCTCCTTATACACACACCTCAACAGCACAGCAACTCCACTCCTGGACACTAGCCTGAGAGAAACAAAAACATCAATCTAGAAAAATGGTTGTACAAGAATGTTTAGAGACTTTCTTCCGAAGAGCCAAAAACTGAAGAAGAAAGAAAGAAAAAAGCCCATCACCAGGAAAGTGGGTTTGAAACATGGCATATCCACTCAATGGAACCCCACTCAAAACAGAGACACACCATCCACACACAGCAAGCGGACAGGCGGAGGCGGAGGCAGAGATTAAACACCGCTGTGGAAAACCACCACAGCAGGCTTTGCGCCTGGAGAAACCAAGCATCCCATGCCGAGGAATTGGAGAAGTCGTTTCCGGGGCGGGGATGTGGTTTCATGGGAACTTTCTGGGTGATTTAAATGTTGTGAGACACAGCACAGGCAGGGGCTGCATCTGGGTGCATTTGTCAAAACTCACAGAATTGAATACTTAAAGTATATGGATTTCTGCTATATGTAAATTTTAACAATTTTAACTGGAAAATGTAAACGGAAAATAATAAAGGGTCGGGTTAAAATCTCTTCCTGCTTAAAGACACAGAGCATGGTGGCCTGAGGCACGGAGGAAAAGACAGACGAGAAACTCCACAGCCCCGAGCCTCAGCCGCAGATGTATTTCGTGGGGGAAACCAGCTTTCAGCTGCTCCACGTGGCAGTGAGACCCTGAATACGAGAGGCAGTGGCCGACCAGAGCATGAAGTCAGAAAGGTGCCTAAACCTAGCAGCGCTGGGCCTCTCCACAGCTCCCAACTCACCGGAATTATACCAGGGAGGTGCCCACAGGGCATCAGCAGAGGGCTTGTCATGTGATTCACTGCTCATTTAGTCTCTCATTCAGCCAATATTTACAGAGCGCCCAGGACACAGGCACAATGTGGGCAGCAGACGAGGCTGCTGTGTCTTGGGGCAGACGTTTTAGGAGAGTGTGCAAGGCAGCCAGGCCCGAGCTCCAGGAGTGGCCAAACCCAGCCATCTCAGGGATGTGGACAGTGCAATGGAATGTTAAATGCATTGCAACGACAGTTTTCTCTGAGAAAAGCGTCACTGACACGGGCAGGTGGCAGAAAAACACTGGGTAGAAGAGGGTAGTTCCCTGGCAAAGGCCCCGCCCTCAAGCCTGGAAACCTGTGGCCCTAAATGGGAACAGGCATTCCCGTCTTTGTGCCCAAATGTTGCTTTTTGGCCTCCCATGCCTGCTTATCCTGCACCCATGCAAACGCCAAGCCCCAGGCGCCACAAGCAGCAGAGCAGAGGAGCAGAAGAGTGGCGTGTCGGAGGAGAGAAGAGAAGGAGCATGTGAATGTCAAGAGGGGCTCGGTTGGGGACAGTCAGAAAAGTTGGCTGTGGGACGGCCGAACTCCAGGGGAAGATCCCTTCCCACTCCATCCCCTCTCCAGCTCCCCATTCCTACTGCTGACAGCCACCTCCATCCAGCAGTAAAAGCCCTCACATTTACCATCCTTCAATTTGTCCGTGTGACCTGATTCTTCCTAGATGCCGATAAGAACCTGGGTATGAACAGGGCACTGAGCTGGTTAATACTTTAGCCATCTGTGGGTGGCATCTGCTAAAAGAACACTGTAGCGCGCCCACTGGGGCTTTGGGCATCACGGGCACCCCACCCCTAGATGCCACTGCAGGACCAGAGCCCAAAGCACTCGCCCCGGCTCCTGCACCTGCCTGTCTGTGTGTTCCCCCTTCCCTAATGCTCTTTGAGCATGCAGCAGCCAAACAGATGAGCCACACCCCCATCACATGTCCTGCCAGCGGAGTCAGGGGACTCTCCTGTTTCATCATGAATCTGGTAGCAATGAGGTGCATGTGTGTTAATAAAATCTCAATGTGTTGTGGGAAAAGAGTTAAAGGTAAAATGTATTGGTCTTCACCCAAGAAGAGCAAGGGACGGCCAGTAAGTGCAGGAAGGGACAGCCGGCACCATGATGCATAAGCAAAGGAGAACCCCACCTGGACACCACCACAAATCCACAGGTTGGGGAGGAAACCCCAGCAATGCAGAGCGCTAGGGAGGAGGCAGGCAAGTGGCCGGCTCAGCCTGGTGGTGGAAATGCACACACAGTTTCCCTGTGACCCAGAAATCACAGGCTTTGTCATGGACCCAAGAGGAAAGAAAATGGGGCTCACAGGAAACCAGCATCGGTGGTTTATCACAGCTTTACGCGTACGCGCGATAGCCAAAAAGTGGAACAATCCAAACATCCACAGCTGGAGAGTTGACTTTTTTACACCCATTCCAGGGATGCCACCTGGCAATAAGAAGCGACGGGCTGCTGGTACGGCCCCACACGGAGGATGTTCAGGGGCAGTGTGCAGGCAGAAGCCTCCCCCACGGCCCACACAGCGCAGGGCCCGTGGCTACAACACAGACACAGCAGCACAGAACCAGATCCATGAGGGCAAGGAAGTGCTCTGTGTGGTCCGGGTGTGACACAGCCGATCCTGGTGCCAGCTCTGGGTTTTCTGGGTGTGACACAGCCGCTCCTGGCGCCAGCTCCGGGTTTTCTGGGTGTGACATGGCCGCTCCTGGTGCCAGCTCTGGGTTTTCCAGGTGTGACATGGCCAGTCCTGATGCTGGCTCCGGGTTTTCCGGGTGTGACACAGCCACTCCTGGTGCCAGCTCCGGGTTTTCTGGGTGTGACACGGCCAGTCCTGGCGCCAGCTCCGGGTTTTCCGGGTGTGACATGGCTGGTCCTGGCCCTGGCTCTGGGACTGTACACCTCCTCCTGAGTCCCCCAGCTGTGCCCTTAGAAACTGTATTTTACTGCACACAAACCTTAACAAACTTGACACAAAAGCAAATAAAACCTATTGGCCTCAGGACAACCCTTGACCTTGACGATGGCTTTTTAACACAATGGTTGGAGGCTGTCCCCTCAGCTCTTGACATTCCCTCCCCAGGGCATGAGTTTTCCTACAGGGGCCTGCAAGCCCCACCTGCTGTCAGAGGCTTCCCAGGCACCTCCTTCTTGGTGCAGGAGGGCCCTGGACCTACTAGGGACTTAAGCTCCCTTTCCACAGAAACACAGCAATGGTTCTGAAGGGGAACTGTAGGCCCCAGTGCTCATGGTGACCACAGGCCTGCGTCCAAGGATGGCTTCAGCCCCTGTCCTCTCTCCACAGTGAGCTGCTCCCCACAGGCCCCTCTATTGTAAATGTCCTGAGTCAAGCTGCCCAGTCCTCATCCAGTTATGCTGAAAACCCCACTCTTGGTTCTCTGCCTTGATATCACCATGTTTCCAAAGCAAGTGTGCAAAACTCCTGGGCTTTGGAGTCCAGCACACTCCAGGGTCCAGGGTCGACATCCAGCTCAGGTGCTTCCTAGTTATGGGCTCAGGCAGGCACATTTGTCGAAGAGGTGTTTTAATCAATACACTGAGGATAATAATTCCTTCCATGCAGCACTGGTATTAGTAACAGCTGAGATATTACATATAGAATACTTGGCAAAATTCTTACCAGAAAAGGCTGGTGGCTGTTACCATCAGTGGGACTTTAATGGGATGGGGAGAAGACCCCGCTCCCAGCCCTGTCATCTGTGAATTTGTTATTAATAAGTATTTATTGACAGTGCATCTGCAGGTACTCCTGTCTCTTGGAGCTGTTGAGGGGAAGAGCTTCCTGCAGGGTGAGGCAGGGTGCGGGGTGAGAAGCGCTGGGCTAGGACAGGGACTGCACTGGCCAGGCCTGGCCCTGTGTGCCTGGAAAGGGTGGGAGAGCTCCCAGAGTGGGGAATAGCAGGTCAGGTGTCCACACATAGGACACATAGGAGCTTGTACAGTCCACGCTCCCTCCAGCAGCCTGCAGAGGGGGCTGTGGACCGCAAGGTGGGGGTGACTGGGATTGGCAGGAGGACTGGCATAGGGAAAGTGGTTCTGCTGTGCAGCACGCCTCTGTGGCAGTGGCAGCCAAGACCCACCTTTATAGATGGTGTCTGCTCAGTAAATGTTTGATGAAAGCAAAGAGAAGAACAAAGGAAGGGAGGGAAGGAAGGGAGGGACAAAGAGTCACACTAGTTACACAGGAAGGAAAAGCTACATCCTCAGAAACCGAAGCCAAACTCACCCTCACAGCCCACAGGTTGGGTGGGCTCCCAAGAAATGGCACAGATGAAAGACAAAGATGACTCCGAATTCAAACTCACACCCCACAGGAGGAGCAGGGTTCCCAAGAAACAGCACAGACAAAGATGGAGAAGACTCCAAATTCAAATTCACAGCACAGCCCACAGGTGGGGCGGGGTTACTAAGAAACAGCACAGATGAAACAGAAAGACTCCAAGAAGGCCAAAGTCAGTAGACTCACGAGAGGTTCATGGGGGCTCAGGTGGATGGGGACCCCCTAGCTGTATTAGTCCTTTTTCATGCTGCTGACAGACATACCCAAGACTGGGTAATTTATACAGGAAAGACGTTTAATGGACTCACAATTCCACATGGCTGAGGAAGCCTCACAATCATGGTGGAAGGCAAGGAGGAGCAAGTCACATCTACCATGGATGGCAGCAGGCAAAGAGAGAGCTTGTACAGGGAAACTCCCCATTATAAAACCATCAGATCTCATGAGACTGAGTCACTATCAGGAGAACAGCAAAGGAAAGACCCACCCCCATGATTCAATTACTTTCCACCAGGTCCCTCCCACAACACATGGGAATTGTGGGAGCTACAATTCAAGATCAGATTTGAGTGGGGACACAGCCAAACCATATCATTCTGCCCCGGCCCCTCCCAAATCTCATGTCCTCACATTTTAAAACCTTCCCAACAGTCCCCCAAAATCTTAACTCATTTCAGTATTAACTCAAAAGTCCACAGTCCAACGTCTCATCTGAGACAAGGCAAGTCCCTTTCACCTATGAGCCTGTAAAATCAAAGGCAAGTTACTTACTTTCTAGATATAACAGAGGCATAGGTATTGGTTAAACACAGCCATTCCAAATGGGAGAAATTGGCCAAAACAAAGAGGCTACAGGCCCCATGTAAGTCCAAAATCCAGCAGGGCAGTCAAATCTTAAAGCTCCAAAATGATCTCCTTTGACTCCATGTCAAACATCTGTGTCACAGTGATGCAAGAGGTGCGTTCCCATGGTCTTGAGCAGCTCTGCCCCTGTGGTTTTGCAGAGTAAACCCTCCCTCCCAGCTGTCTTCATGGGCTGGCATTGTCTGAGGCTTTCCCAGGCATGTGGTGCCAGTTGTCGGTAGATCCACCATTTTGGGGTCTGGAGGACAGTGGCCCTCTTCTCACAGCTCCACTAGGCAGTGCCCCAGTAGGGACTCTGTGTGGGGGTTCCAACTCCATATTTCCCTTCTGCACTGCCCTAACAGAGGTTCTCCATGAGGGCCCCACCCCTGCAGCAAACTTCTGCCTGGGCATCCAGGCATTCCCATATATCTTCTGAAATCTAGGCAGAGGTTCCCAAACCCCAGTACTTGACTTCTGTGCACTTGTAGGCTCATCACCATGTGGAAGCTGCCAAGGCTTGAGGCTTGCCCCCTCTGAAGCCACAGCCTAAGCTCTACATTGACTCCTTTCAGCCACAACTGGAGCAGCTAGGACACAGGGCATCAAGTCCCTAGGCTGCACACAGCATGGGGACCCTGGGCCCAACCCACAAAACCACTTTTTCCTCCTGGGCCTCAGGGCCTGTGATGGGAGGGGCTGCTGTGAAGACCTCTGACATGCCCTGGAGACATTTTCCCTATTGTCTCAGGGATTAACATTTGGCTCCTCGTTAGTTAGGCAAATTTCCACAGTTGGCTTGAATTTCTGCTCAGAAACTGGGATTCTCTTTTCTATCACATTGTCAGGCTGCAAATTTTCTGAACTTTTATGCTCTGCTTCCCCTATAAAACCAAGCACCCAAGTCACCTTTTGAATGCTTTGCTGCTTAGAAATTTCTTCTGCCACATACCCTAAATCATCTTGCTCAAGTTCAAAGTTCCACAAATGTCTAGGGCAGGGGCAAAATGCTGCCAGTCTGTTTGCTAAAACATAACAAGAGTCACCTTTGCTCCAGTTCCCAAAAAGTTCCTCATTTCCATCTGAGACCACCTCGGTCCGGACTTTATTGTCCATATCACCATCAGCATTTTAGGCAAAGTCATTCAACAAGTATCTAGGAAGTTCCAAACTTTCCCACATTTTCCTGTCTTCTGCTGAGCCCTCCAAACTGTTCTGACCCCTGCCTGTTACCCAGGTCCAAAGTCGCTTCCACATTTTCGGGTATCTACAGCAGTGCCCCACTCTACCAGTACCAATTTACTGTATTAGTCTGTCTTCATGCTGTTGATAAAGACATACCCGAGACTGGGTAATTTATACAGGAAAGTGATTTAACTGACTCACAGTTCCACATGGCTGGGGAGGCCTCACAATCATGGTGAAAGAGCAAGGGATGTCTTACATGGCAGCAGATGAGAGAGAGTTTGTGCAAGGAAACTCCCCCTTATAGAACCATCAGATCTTGTGAGACTTACTCATGATCATGAGAACAGCATGGGAAAGATCCGCCCCCATGATTCAAGTACCTCCCACTGGGTCCCTCCTACAACACGTGTGAATTGTGGGAGCTACAATTCAAGATGAGATTTGGGTGGGGACGCAGCCGAACCATATCACTAGTCCTAAGGCAGGTGTCAGTCACATTCTCTCACCAAAGCACCCTGAGAGCCACAGTCAGGAGAGAAATGGTGGGCAAGACCCACCACAGGTCCACTCTGGTGGGCACACGTGTAGTTACCTGGGCAACACAGCTCAGCACAGCCTCACGACTCCAACTCCCCTCCATGAACAGCCCTGGGGGTCAGGACGTGGAGGAGGCCAGGACCCGGGAGGACGGTGCCACTGCACCACCACACTGGGCTGAAGACCCCTCCACCATGTCCTGGGAAAGCCACACAACCTCACTCACTTTTAGGGGTAAAACAGCACGGAATTTGCAAAGTGTCCTATGAATGTGAGTGTTCTCCTCCCCACTCCTCTCTCCTCTCCTCAGAAAGTCGCCATGAAGGAAAGAAATGCATAAATCTGTCTTCTGCAAAAACAATTTTTCCAACCCCATTCTGTTCTTACAGGAGGGGTCCCCAACCCCCGGGCCATGACTCAGTACCAGAACCAGGGCACACAGGAGGTGAGCAGCAGGCACACAAGCATTACTGCCTGAGTTCCGTTGCCTGTCAGATCAGTGGTGGCATTAGATTTTACAGGAGTGCAAACCCTATTGTGAACTGTGCATGGGAGGGACCCAGGCCGCACACTCTGTACGATAATCCAATGCCTGATGATCCAAGCTGGAGCTGAGGTGGTGATGGGAGCGCTGGGGAGCAGCTGCAAACACAGATTAACATGAGCAGAGAGGTCTGACTGCACAGAGATCACAATCAATCAATCACTTGCAGATGCATATGAAAACCCTATTAGTGGGCGTTAGAGTGGCAAATGAGTTGGAAAAAAGTGCAAATAAATGTATTGCACTTGGATCATTCTAAAACCACACTACAACCACAGTCCATGGAAAAACTGTCTTCCAGGAAACTGGACCCTGGCGCCAAAAAGGTTGGGGACCTCTGTCTTACAGCCTATTGATAAACGGCACACTCCGTCAGTATCTCACAGTACATTAACGTTCATTGAGGCATGATGCCTGGAGACCACTAATGTTCCTGTTAACGCATGAGGGGCCTTGAAGACCCACCTCCTGAGCTAACGTCCAACGAGTTCAAAAGACACACCTCATGCAAAACTCTTATTCAACAGACTTTGAAGAACTATTCTGAAGAATTATTTTTGTAACTCACTCAAAAAAAGTGATCAGAGGCTAAAGCAGCACGCAGGGTCAGGCGCTTCTATTAGTGAATGTATCTATTTGATATAATCCCCGGGGCCAATATTTGCCTCAGAACAGAGCAATCATGCCCATAATATCATCCCTATAAACAAAATGGGAAACAGCGTGGACTTAACATTCTAAAGTGTAGTATACTCTTCCAAAGGAGAGATTGCCCTCATGCTTTGTGGCTGCCAGTTTAAAGTGCAGAGTTTTGCCATGGACTGCCCTTTCAATTTCTTATTAATTACATGGAATCAAAGACTTTAAATAGCCTGCCGGGATTCCGAGAAAGGATATTTTAAAATTATCCAGCTTTACTGTCAGAAATTAAATTTGAAGTTCAAAAGTCAAGATAAAACTAAAGTCGTCAAACCAGAAGGGTAGAAGAACTTCAAGCGGCCAGGAAAGAAAGGTGTGCGTTTGTGTTCAGTTGCAGAAGAGTCTCAGGGTGTGGGTTTACAGAAACCCCAACAAGAGCCCACCTGCTCAGGTGTCCTTCGCACACACGTATGTCTCAGAGGGGCACACGGTAGCAGCAAACAACTATGGCCAATTTGTGATTTTAATGACTTTTTTTTACAGAATTATGTAATGTCGTCATTAGTATTTTAAACCCTTTGGCATGTGAGAACCACTATGCTCCGGAAAGGGTGATCACACGGAAGGAACTCTTTTCACTTGAGTCCTTGACTTGAAAATGCCACCTGTTTGGATGGTTACTTCCTGTTGAGAACCTCGACCATTTTCAGGGAGAGGAGAACTTTAAACTCTGCTTGAAACATTCCGTGCATCCTCTGTCTCATCGCTGGTCATCCATGTCCCTCACACACTCATGATTCGCATGCACCAATGTATCACATCCTGCTGGGCTCGCTCAAGGTACTTGACGTGCATGTCTGTTTGTCTGCTGTTACCCAGGTAGCCACATTTGGAGGTCACCGCACTGGAGGAGGAGCTGCTAAGGGCCTGCGCTGCCCATTAATTTTGAGGATTTATGGTACCCTGGAAACCAAAAGGACGTCTCGGCCACACACCAACACGTCTCTCAGGAGCACAAACAACACGGGGCAGAAGCAGCCGGGCTGTGGGGACCACGGGCTGTAAACTCTTAACGCAGGACACCAGAGGCAGCACCCAACTTCCAAAGGCTTTTCCCGCCGATCTCAGTGAAAGGTAGTCACTGACACTATCCACAGTGCGAGAGGGCAGGGGTTCCTTAACAGTTACAGATCTCTGCATGCAAATGGAAGTACACAAAGCCAGACACTTAGGAAGAGTGTGCTTAAACAGGCACGGGTGTTACTGCTGAAGCCAAAGCAGATGAGTACAATGTAGAGACCCTGTATTACAGGAGGGATGAAGCCAGAAGGGTGTTTGTGGGAGGGAATGAACCTTCCCTTCATCAAAAATCACTACCAACTCTGTGCATAACACCCGTCTGTGTTTACAATAAAAAATGTCATGTCCTAATAAATGATTAAATTTGATCCTTGAACATGCACTCTGTAAAAGTTACCAAAGGTACCAAAACTGAAATACTAATTTCCAGAAGACATTTTCGCGAGTCAGAGGGCCCACCAAACACAGTTAGATGTCAGTGCACACCTCGGCAGCATGCGGGCTGCGTCCATCGGTAAAATCACCTGCCCGCCCTCACAACAGAAGAATTCGCTACTGTGACTTCCATTCGGTGTATCAGCCTCCCCAATGGAGTTTCTGATGTTTGAGTTTTCCATTCCACACTCCCACCAATGCCCCTGAAACACGGAATAATAAATATGAAACCATGTGTCCTCTTCTGATAACACAGACAAGAACCTAAACATCTTTGGTGTAAACCAGCTATACCACACGATGTGAGTCCCACTGTAACAAACGCTACTTTAATATAAAATTCTGGGAACAATTCCAGTTGTTGGAATTAGTTGGACAAGAGTTCCAACTAATTAAGGCAAGAAAGACACCACTGGAATGAAAAGGTTTCGTACGAACCGATGAAGATGTCCTCTGATGACATTTCAGATTTTGAAAGGATTTGAAGAAACATTAAGGGTGAAAGTGCAACAACTGAAGTAGAATTGGCCTCTATTTTTAAAATCTCATTATATAGCAACCAAAGAAAGCTGTTTGGAGATAAAATGGAAAATCAGAAGTTTGACTGGGCATCCATAAAACATTCTTGTTAATTAAAATCCAGCATGAAATTCCACACCTTGTTTCCTTTCAGTGATTTAAAAAATTACATTAGTGATAATAATGCCTTAAGTCGACAAAGGAGGTCCACACAATTTTTCCATTTTAATGGGGTTTAGATATTACTCAAAGTTTACAGATGCTGGCATACAGAAGAGTACAAGTTCAGGCCTGCTACTGAGGAGCTACGTGATACCAGAAAACAGTTTCAAGTCCGTTTCTAAATTTCCACAGTCTCCAGGAAGAAGATGGGTTGGTGACCTCGTGCGTCTCCCCCGTGGTGAACTCCAGGAAGAGGGCTCTACTGTATTTCCTACATGAGCAGATGTGCCCCTTCTCCCTCCTCCCGGGCCCCTCCTCCCTCCTCCTATGCCCAGAGTCCCTCCTCAAATGACCCTCCTCCCTCCTCCTGTGCCCTGAATCCCTCCTGTGCCCCTCCTCCCTCCTCCCAAGCCCCTCCTCCCTCCTACCGTGCCCCTCCTCCCTCCTTCCATGCCCCAAGTCCCTCCTCCACTGCTCCTCCTCCCTCCTCCCATGCCCCTTCTCTCTCCTCCCATGCCCTGAGTCCCTCCTCCCATAGTCCTCCTCCTTCCTCTCGTGCTCCTCCTCCCTCCTCCCATGCCCCTCCTCCCTCCTCCCATGCCCCTCCTCCCTCCTCCCATGGTGCAGGGGCTGCGTCCATTCATCCAGGCTCACTCATCCAGTTCCCTTCGGGACCAGGGTATGTACTTTTCCAGGTAGCTTGGTGGGGTCAGGGGAGCTTATAGCTATGGATGGGTGCAGGAGATGGGGCCAGTGGGGACATGAACCTGGAGAAAGCATAGCTGAACACACTGTCCATCATCCCAATGCTCAAACATTAAACCTGGAAGAAAACTGACCCTTCAATCCCCAGTCTTATCCACCATCATCAAATGTAGATGTACAACCTACCAGCCACCAAGTTCAGGTGACAAAACACAGAAAGCCCAGCCCTTCGCCAGCTCCTACTACATCGACTCCCAGGTCTTGCTGTGGTGGCTCCAAGTGTTAATGCAGTTCTCCAGGGTTTCAGCAATCTACTCCCCTGGGAGAGGAATGCAAAGGGGCTTCCACA
>NC_045441.1:146662365-146669072 GCF_002776525.5 Piliocolobus tephrosceles
TTCAGCAATCTACTCCCCTGGGAGAGGAATGCAAAGGGGCTTCCACAAGTTCTCCAGGGTTCAGCAATCTACCCCCCGGGAGAGGAATGGGAAGGGCCTTCCACAAGTTCTCCAGGGTTCAGCAATCTACTCTCCTGGGAGAGGAATGGGAAGGGGCTTCCACAAGTTCTCCAGGGTTCAGCAATCTACCCCCGGGAGAGGAATGGGAAGGCGCTTCCACATCCTCCACGATGAAGACGACTCCACACAGCCCGATCACTCACCCAAGCACTCGCCACAGGGATGGGCCGAGGACTGGGGACCACGGCTTCTCACCCTCTGGGATCACGTCTGCCCAGGCTCTTCTGATGACGCGTCTCTGCCGCAGCTTGTGCTCTAGAACACTCTAGAACACGGGAGGCTCCGCCCAAATGCCTCTGAGGCCAGACTGGGACCCAGATCCCCAGGAGGCCGGGAAAGTCCTGCCTTAAGCGGCCTCAGCTTCAACCAGCGGCTGCCCTGGCTTCAGGCCCCGCCAGGACAGATCTCCTGGTGCCATGAGGATTTCTTAAGGATATCCAAAAGCCCATATTAAAGGATAGACTATATTAAAGTTAAAAACTTATATTTCTCAAAATATGGGAGACCAGAAATCCTTCCATGAAACTTTCAGAACTATCAACACAGATGCCCAATTCACATAGGCACAGAAATCACATCTGCAAGCCAAACGGGCCAGGGAGAACTCATCCTGCACCCACAGGAGGGCTGAGTTGGGGCCGGGACCACGCTCAGCGCCTTTGCTGGGGTCTCTGCAGGCTCCAGACAGCTGGAAGGGAGATGGTGACCACAAAGACAACTCGTGTTTTGTGAGATGGGAGCCAATGGCACATTACAAGTGGAGTACCGTCAAATTACGACGCTGGAAAGCACTCTCTGGTCCTGGGGGGATTGGACTCCAGGGGGCTGCGGCCTCCCTGTCAGCTCAGCTCAGCCCAGCCAGGCCTGGGGATGCAGCTGAAGGCCAGGCCGGGAGCTGCTGTGAAGCCCTGGGAAAACGCAGTGGCCACCACCATCCGCTGACTTAAAGGCGATGGTGCTGGATAGCGTGGGCCTCATCCAGGGCGGAGGCTGCAGAGCCAGGGTGCAGTTTCCTGCAGGAGATGGAATCCTACCGTGGACGGTGGCAACGTGAACGGCTGCCAAAGTCTCCAAGCTGCTGCCCTGTGGGATTCGGACGAGAGGCTGCAGCAGGAGCCCTCCCCTGAATTCCCAGCCCACCAGCTGCCCTGCAGATGTCAGACCTGCCAGGCCCCCAGGCGGTGAGCCAAAGCCTTGAAATAATCTGTCTCTCTCTACATACACACACACATATATATTTATACACACACATACACACCCCCTGTTGAGTCTGTTTCTCTGGAGAACCCCACTCCACAGCAGCCTTCTCCCCACAGAGAATACTTTCAGAGGATTCCCCCGACCCCAGGATGTAGCCGCCTCTCCCCTGTGTCGGCTTCACTTTGCAGGTCTCGGCAAGGAGCAACCATGCCCACACCGAACAAGAAGCCCCTGGACCCTTCCAAGAGGCTATTGCCCGATCCACGACCACATCCTCCACAGGAAGCCACAGTTCACGTCAATCCTGGCGCCAAGGTCCCAGATTCATAGCTTCTGGGCTTGGTCCTGCAAGACCATCCTCCGTGAGGGCCAGTGCAGATGGGATACCCAGGCCACCCACGTTTCTTCCCAGCCAGAGACAGACTCAGGGCTGCCCACGACCTCCTCGGGTGCGATTTTCCTTCGGATAACACAGAACTCGGGAAAGCACTTCACTCACCATCCCCAGCTCTTATAAAGGACACAGCTCAAGGAGAGCCAAACCGAGGGTCGCGCAGGGCAGGGTGTGGGGCGCAGGGCAGGGTGTGGGGCACGCATCACCTCTGCCCTGGGTGCACCAGGCTCCCTACACCTCCACGTGTCCACCAACCCGCGAGCTCCCTGAACCTCTCACTTAGTCTCTACGCAGCTTTCAGTACATAGGCATGATTGATTAAATCGTTGACCATTGGTGATCAACTCCCCAGAGTTGGGGGGTCTGAAAGGCCCAACCCTCTAATCGTGCCTTGGCCTTTCTGGCCACCAGCCCCACCCCAAAGCCAGCCAGGGCCCCCAGCCACCTCTCAGCACACAAAAGACACTCATCGCCCCAGAGATTCCAATGGTCTCAGGAGCCAGTAACCAGACACGACCTCCAAATACATACGTTATTATTAACCCTCACACAGATGATACAAAACTTCTTTTTTACCCTCCAATGCTCAGTGCTGAGCTCAGCTGTGATCTATCGGAAGGAACAGGTTAACCCTAAGGGCTAAGCTTGGACAGGTGACCAGAACCTACAACCACAGAGGTTTGTTTTCACCCAACGTGAGGAGGACCCCTGGAAGGAGAAGGGCTCCAGATGCAGGCGAGGCAGCGCCTGGGCCTCAAAGTCTGCAAAGAGAAGCTGAAGGAAAACAGACGTCCGAAGGGCCACACCGGGGCCCCGAAGCCCTCGGCAGGAGGCAGGTGCGGCCACTGAGGCCACACACTTCAGTGAGCAATTCCTCAGAATAAAACATGACACACTTGCTCTACGTAAAGTTGCTTTAAGATCAGCCCAGGCTGGGACGCACACGGAGAACACGCAGCCATGTGCACGGATCACACGAAGTGAAAGCACGCTTTGGCTGTGAAATTCAATTACTTCGGATTTAAGCTCTGAAATGCAAGTTCATTAGAAAATAGATGTATTGTGCCTTCTTTCTGTGGCGGCCCCTCAATTAATCCTCTGGTCATTGAAGAATGAAAAACATCAACCCACAGGCTTCCCTCGCACAGGCACCAGAGTCTGAGTGAATAATTATGGTTTTGATTCTGAGTTATGAAACAAACACTCCTCCTTATTAAATAAATTAAAAATAATGGGATCTGAGAAAGATCAATACACAAGAAAGGTGCATTTGCAGTAACAGGTTGCCACATCACAAATGCAATTCTAGACTCAGCCACCAGGCTGGCTGCTGGAACCGGGCCCTGCGAGAACACGGACGACAACACAGATGCACAGATAAATCATCATGCGTCGCATTCCCAGAATAGAAAACGGGCTAAAGGCAAGTTCTGTCCTTCCTGCTCTCCTTCCTTCCTGGCCACATCTTAGTTTTCACAAACCGGCTCTTGGGAAAAAGAGGTGAGAGCCAGAGATGTTTCAGCAAAGGTTGTGGGATCCTCATAGACACATCCAGAAAGCAGGGCCCTGGCCCGAGATGTGTGGCGAGGCAGCCTCAGGTGCTGTCCCGTGCAGCCAGGCCTCCTGCATCCGCCTCGGGATGACTCGGTAATGGCGCGGTTCACATCCACGGAAGACAGGAGGGTCCTACGGAGGGATGAAGCCTGAGTGTTTACACGACACTCAGCTGGTTTATTCAAACCGATCTTTGTGTCCCAGCTCCATCCCCCCCGCCACCCTGTCCTCTCATCCCCCGTCGCTGAGTGTGCACGGAGGCTCCGCCCTGGAACTCAGAGGCGCCATCGCCCTGGGCCGTGTCCTCCCACGGCTCTCATGGTCACACGGCTCAGCGGCTGCTACATGGAAACGGCCTCTCCGCGCAGCCAGGGGCAGCCGGCACCTGGAACAGCAATGAACTCAACTAAGAACTTATCCCCACGCAGCGAGCGGCACTAAGTCGCAGCCGAACCAACTTGCTTCATGGGAAACAGACTTGCCTTCAAAGAACATGTAAAGTAGAATCGGCAGACAGACGGAGTCGTGAGGCAAGACCTGGAGAGTCTCTGAGCCGGAGGCCCTTCTGCCCTAGGACAGTCACAGCAGGCACCCCGGCTCCGTCCCTTCTCTAGCCTCGCAGTAGGACCATGGCGCTGGAGGGCCTCAGCCAAGGAAGGCGGGAACACAGGCCTCTGGACACTGAGTGGCCACAGTGCTGCTCACTGTGGCTCTGGGAGCTGAGCCTGTCCCATGCCCACTGCCGTCCACTGCCCGGCCAGGCTTGCCCTGTCCCAGAGGGTGCAGAACCGCCAGCCCCTGAGCTCTCAGTGCCCTTCGCGGGAGAGCTGGCCGATGTCTCCCAAGCCTTTTCTTCTTGCCCATCAGCTCCACTCTACAAATGTCCTCTCAAAATGTGAAGCTCAAGGTGCATGTGTCATACCCCAAAGAGGTTCTGAAAAACGAAGCGGCAGGAAGGGCAGATGACGACCCATCCTCCGCAGGTGCCACATCACATGCACTGTGCCCACGTGGCAGGCTCTGTCGGCTGCCAGGGCCCTGCAGGAACAAGCCCTCCTGAAATGGTGTAAAACCCACTCCCACCTCCGCTAATTCACCACTTCCAAATTCGAGACGGTGGAAACCATCCTAGCTACAGACCAGACTTTCTTCCCTCCTGCGATGGTTTTTTACGCCGTGACTGCATGTTTCATGTTCAGATGTCAAGCTGCAGGAACAAATACTTCTTATTCCAAACACCCTGATCCAGCAGCTGCTGCTCCTTTAAAGATAAAAAGAATCTGCACCAGAGACGTTGACTTCCAGTCCCTGGAGGGACCCTCTGGGGCCAATGGTCAAGGAGAAAGGGGCTGTGAGCCCAGGCCATCCCTCTGAGCCTGGAAGCCCAGGCGCCACCCTCCCGTGTCTGAAACCACGCTCCCTCTCCTGGCCAAGCTGCACCAGGCCCGAAATCCAGGTCCGGGCCCTGGCACCCAGCGACACTCACAAGCCCATCTCTCCTTTGGACGCTGACTGCGGAGGCCCATCAGGAGAGGGTCTGTGCCCTGGGAAGGGCTCTCAGCCACAGCAGCCTCCGCTAGCTTCTTCTGAGGCTTAAGGTCACCATGAGGAGGATACAAATGTCCCATTTTATGAGAAATGTCCACCTACCCCGCAGGAGGAGAGGCCTTCCCACATTTTCCCACCAGCACCCACGCTGCAGATGCCCCTGAGACCCAGGCCCGACCCCTGCCAGGACGGAGAGCAGCTAGAGTCCCACCCCAGCCCCTCACAGCCCTGCCCAGCTGCCCAGGCCGGGTGCAGCCCTGGGGATGGGAGGAAGCAGGAGGTTTCTCCAGTGCCAGGCCCTGGCCAGTACCGGGGGCGGAGGAGGAAGGGAGCTGCACCCCCAGCCAGATGAGGCCCACAAACAGGGTGCAACAGTGGGCAACATTGCTCTCATCAGAATTTAAAAGCAAATGGATTTGTCACCTGGGAAGATGCCCTCAGGAATGAGCACCTCTTAGAAAGGGAGCCTGCCTGAGGGCTGAGAGTCCTCCACCAGGCCCCCAGGGTGGATCCAGGAGGGACGTTTGCAGGGCAGGGACGAGCAGCTGAGAGTCCTCCACCAGGCCCCCAGGGTGGATCCAGGAGGGACCGTTTGCAGGGCAGGGATGAGCAGCTGAGAGTCCTCCACCAGGCCCCCAGGGTGGATTCAGGAGGGACCGTTTGCAGGGCAGGGACAATGCAGTACCGGGGAGAGTAGCCACACCCAGGAGAGGGAATTGTGAGGACTGGGCTGTCTTTGGGGGTGACCTTTAACCAAGGGACAATGGCCAGGCTGGGGCCTCTGTGCGGAGGGAATGAGGGCAGACCTCCCCTCTCCCTCCCTTCATCTCCTGTCCGTCCTCAGGGTGGGGGCTCTGATGTGGCCGTGCAGGTCGTCCTCCCCGAGGAGGAGAGGGGCTGGTCCCGGGACCACCCCAGCACTGGACACAGGGTGTGGACACAAGGGAAGCCTCCTGGGCGCTGTGGATGTCCCACAAAACGGGTCCACTCATGAGACCGTGGCTGAGTGGTAGGCATGGGGCAACCCCAGGTGTTTTGTGGAGAGGGTGTCGCACGAGGAGAGGGCGACGGGGGTCTGCTGCATACCCAGCATCCTCTGGGGAACCATCCCGGCATGGAGCAGGGCCTCACAGGACAGCTGCTTCTCTTGACCAGCAAGAGACCCACGTCGGGGCACAGCCCCAGCAGCCAGTGAGGACGGCAGAGCATGTGGGTGCAGCCCTGTCCTTGTGTCCGGGGGGGTCAACTCACTGGGGACTGACCACATCAAGGCGCTACAGAAACACTGTAGATCAACGTGTTTCACCAACTGCGAAGACACAAAGCCGGGCCCCGGGTCCAGGCAGCAGCCAAGGGTCAGGGTCCTTGGAAGCCAAGCCTGAGCCTCGCCAGGACCCCACAGGCTTCCCGGGATCCCCTGCGGATAGGGCCGTCCTGCCCTGGTTATCTGTCCATATCCCAAACCCTCCTCGGACCTGCAGGTATGTCTCGCCCCAGGCAGCCCCTGTGGGTAGAATTTTAGAAATAACTTCCTTCCATGAAGGAAGAAGAACAGGGTGACGAGAAGAGGGTGATGAGAACTCCCTGGGCATGCCTGTCAACCTCAGTGTCTAGAACCACTGGACCCTCCAGCGAGGCTGAAAACAGCAAGTCCACAGAGAGAAAGTGCTGCGTAGGCCCAGCTGCCCAGGCCCCTGCGTCTGCTGCAGAGAAGGAAGGGGAGTCCTTTCCAGGGGCCTCTGCACCTCAGGTGGCCCTGGTCTTACTCGACGTTGGCTGGAAAGGAGATTGGGCAGGAAGAAAACGGGAGCTGGAAACTATCCCATGCTGGTCAGGGCACCTCCGACGCACCCTCCTTACCCCACGGCGTCTTTAAAAAAAGCCAAAACCT
>NC_045441.1:146669082-146679474 GCF_002776525.5 Piliocolobus tephrosceles
CTTACCCCACGGCGTCTTTAAAAAAAGCCAAAACCTGGGTTTGAAAATCCTGCAAACATCCAAGAAACTCAAATGCTGCGTGATAAATTTAGAAAGGTCAAGTGCACGTAACACGCTCTGCCACGAACACTGAAAGAAAATTAAAGTTCAGCCTGGTTTCCTCAAACATCATCACCAGGGGGCGTGTCGGAGGGAATTGGCTCCGGAGACGCCCTGCAGGCCCACCCAGGCGACTTCGGCCTCCGCGTAAATGACGCCGCAATGGTTCCCGGTACAAAAGAGGACACGCCGAGCCTGACGGGGGACGGAGGCATTTCCCTCAGACAATGTAAAGGTCTCCTGCCTGGCGCCTGCCGCAGACCAGCCTCGGCTCTGGGTTTCTCCCTTCGGTGAATTTGCACCTTTTGCAAGTGGAAGTCATCTTCCAGTGTCATCTTCATAGGAGTTCCTCGTTGTTCACAGCTGACTGGGTGATTCTTCCCAACAGTGTGACGACTCTAACACTGTTCATTATAATCTAATCACCTAATACTTGTGAAGAAGGAATTATGATGTGATTGCCACACACTTCAAGGAAGCCCACAGCGTCCTTGTGATGGAACATCACCCAGGGGCTTCTCAAATGTGGTGAGCAGCCTGGGTTCAACGTAGATCACCTTCCATCACCGCCCTCCCCAGCCAAGGTCCCATCCCCTAACACAATCAAACCCAAACCCCAAGGAGACCACAGCTCCGGCGCTCCCACCCTTCATCTCTCCCCCCTCAAACTCTGCCATCAGCCCATCCACTGGCATCCTGGGTAACAACGCCCCACCCCCATGGACACCTGGCCCCCCTCTGTCCCCCACAGACACCTGGACCCTCTCTATCCCCCACAGACACCTCAACCCCTCTGTCCCTCACAGAAGCTTGGCCCCCTCTGTCCCCCACAGATACCTGACCCCCTCTGTGCCCTATGAACAACTGGCCCCACTCTGTCCCCCATAGACGCCTGGCTCCCCTCTGGCTCCCCCACCAAGGAGAAGGTATAATTTTTCTTGGCACAAAAATCCATGGCCGCTTTCAGGGCCACAGGGAGTGCACTGGAGGCCACAGAAGTGTGAGAGGCACAGGTGTGTGCAGGGAACGCCTGTGGAACTGTTGTCCCAGCCCGCAACGGGGATGCTGCTGCCTCACCAGGAGTGACCCAGGCTGGCAGGTTGGGATGAGCCCCCTTGGCTGCCCAAGCCTACCTTGTGAGAAGGGAGCAGCCCCAGTCCCCAAGCACCCCCTTCAGAGCTCTGGGTGGTCTCTAAGTCCTGGCTGCTCATCCATCCCCCCAGGGCACAGAAAGTGTCAAGGCACAAAACTCACTCAGCGAGGAGGGGAGCAGCTTTTCACTGCTGGGGCCTAAGAAAGGAAGATGAGTGAGCGTCAAAGCTTCCAGCATTCAGGACGGGGCGACAAGGACGGTAGGCCACTCACAAAAACACAGAGGGTGTGCGGGCCCGGGCTGCCCCTCCACCTGACTCAGTGTTGGAGACCCGACGCCCTCACCTCCTAAACAGCCCTGACCAGAGGCATTTACCGTGTGCCCAAGAGACCGAATCGTCACAGGGACAGTGGGACAGCGGTCAGGCTTTGCAGGGGCCACATCTCTGCAATGCGTCAGCCAGAGAAAGCCGGGGGGCACCCCAGCCAGCACTCAGGAGGCCCTGCCCCTCCACAGACACCTGGGCCAGCCAGCGCTTTCTGCCCTAAGGCTTCGGCTCCTCTACCTGCCCGAGTCTTTGCCAAGCACAAGGGACAGCGACTGACCGCTCGTTCCCGCCAGCTCTGAGTAAGCAGCCGCGTTTTCGCCTGGGTGGTCTCCGTGGTCACCCACCTTCCGGGGACCTCCGGGGTCTGGGCTGAGGGGCTGCAGTACCACAGTATGGCCGCTAGATGGCAGGCAGGTGCGGCCTCGGCCGGAATCCCCCGTGCGGGCACCTGCGCCCCGGGCTGTCCCCGCACAAGCGAGGGGTGCGGTGAGGGGTGAGGGGCGAGGGGCGAGGGGCGAGGACTCCCGGCTTGCACCGCCTCGGATCCCACCAGCCCCGAATTCGGGCAGAGCACCACGGACAGCCCGGCCTGGAGGGGGAGCTCGGAGCCTGCAGCAGGTGAGGTCGGGCTACGGACTTCCCTCTGCCCCCTGGTCAAGGAGGCGAGAGTGGGGCCTCATCCCAGTCCCGCCCCGACCCATGGGGCAGAGCTGCTGCACCGGCCCAGGCGCGCACAGCTTCTCAACAGCCACATCGCAGGCTGGCCCTGGCCTCCCCGCCGGAGACCCCAGGCTGCAGCGGCAGCGAAGGCCGGGGCACGCACAGGGCAGCGGGCAGCCAGTGCCACGTGGGCTGGGGAGGCACGCCCTAACGGGAGGCAGCGCCCAGCCAGGGCTGGTTTTCTCACCGTCGTTGTCAAAGGTCTTTTGAGCATTTTCACAAAGAAACCGTTTAAAACAGAATAAAAGTGTAGTGCTGGGGAAATGATTAATGCACTTATCTCTATTTCAAACGTGCAAAACGAACCAAAACAAAAAGGCCTTTAAAGAGACACACAAAAAGGTGACAGCACCGTGAGTGAAGTCTGTGTGCATGTGGGTATGTATGCGCACGTGTGTGCATGAATGTGTCACATGTGTGCACGCATGTGCATGCATTTTTTTTTTTTACATGCACGCACATGTGGAGGGAGAGAGCTGCTCCCCTTCTCGCTGCTGAGTGAGTTTTGTGCCTTGCCCGCTTCCTGTGCTGGGAGGGATGGACAAGCAGCCAGAATGTTAGAAGCCACCTGGAGCTCTGAAGGGGGCGCTCAGGGAACTGGGGCAGCTCCATTCTCACAGGGTGGGCTTGTGTGTGCTTTGTGCGCAATGTGTGTGCATGCTTGTGCGTGTGTGCACGTTTGCATGCATGTTTGCGTGTGCACGTGTATGCACTTATGTGTGCACATGTGTGCGTGTGTGTGTGCATACCATCTCCCCATGCTTCCTCCACCTGCACACACCAGCAGTGACCCACCTCGGGGTCTGACCTGTTTTGCCACAACAGCTGTAGAGAATGCTAAGCAGCTCAGCAGTGGCTCCCAAAATAAGACTGTTGAGAGCCCAAAAATAGCCCCCAGAGAACACTGTAAAAGCCCCGAGACAAGGAAAAAGTACACGAGCTTGTGACATGGTGGTACAATGGCCTCAAAGAAATTGCAGCTTTGGAAAGAAACTTTATTTTCTGTCTTTTGAAACAAACCAACATCCTATCCCCTGTGCAGACCCAGGCCCCACTGAAGTGCTCTTTCAATTTGCTTTTAATTATTCTGAAAGGCCATCTGCTGTAAGAGTGCCTCCCTGATGTAAACTATGCCTCACACTCTCAAAACTTAGACTTCTGCATTTTTTCCTTCCTTGCATAATCTCTAAAGCAAACAAGATTCAGAGAGGCTCACTTCCTGGGTCATGCAAGAGATGCCCTCCGAGGTAGGGACAGGGGCTTGTGCCCAACGTAGGGTCACTCTGCAGAGGACCACATGAGCTGCGCTCATCCAGGATGCTGCCAGAAGCCTGCATCCAGACGCCCTGAGCAGTTGTGAACCAGCCTTCCCAGCGGCAGGATCCCTGAGCGGTTGTGAACCAGCCTCAGGGTTGCCCCCCAAGTGGCCAGGGGACAGGGCTGACATGAAGCAGGCCCTCAGATCGAGACCAGCTCCCGAGGCCCAAACAAACACTCCTCCTGTCCCCCGCACCCTCACCTTCCCTTCCAGAGAAATAGTATGTCCTGCCCCAGCTCAAAATAGGGACAGCACAGGGCTCCACCCAGGAAAGCTGGGGGCTAAAAGGTCATACCATTTGGGCCGGTTCTGGGCCTGTCCTGCCACTCCCTCCCCACCCCCCAGTCACTCTGTGCCTCCACTTCCACATGATAACAACATTCCTCTCAGGGCTGAGTCTCATCTCATGCAGAGAAGACGCCTTGTGAGGCCTCTTGACCAAAAGAAACAAGAAACAAATACAGAATAAAAGTATAACAGTGAATAAAAACAGCTACATGTAGACACAACTGTACACAGCAAAACAAAACAAACTGACAAGCACAAGCAGGGTGTGGCAGCCTGACAGTAACAATCAAACAAGCGGGTTTTCAAATGCCATGAACGTAAATTGAGGTGTGCATGATAACAAGGAGTAGGAACCGGAGGGACAGCCAATTAATACTAGTCGCAGTGTACTACATAGCCTAGTTGGGGATAGCATTTACAAAGTCACAATATTGTAAGCACGTAACACTGATCTGATGAAAACTGTAATGTAACTAAACTGGGAAAGAGAAAGTAAGCTTGGAAACAGTGATGTGTTGTAGAGAGGTAGCCCATCTTCTGTAGCAGTCAGGTCAGAAAATAGATACATCCTAAATCTGAAAGCTAAGAAATAGCAACATGTCATGTGGAGATACAGAGATGAAAACTAAGAGTCAGCTAAATGAGTTGAGGGTGCTCACCTCTGGGGAGTAGAAAAGCAGGTGGGGAAAAGGTGAGTTTGAGGTTTTCTGGTTTCTCTAACCAGACTTAGATTTTTCAAACTATAGTGGGGGTCGGTGAGTGTCTTCTGCCTGTTTCTGCATTGCTAGAATGGGGTAAACAAAGAACAAAGAGAACGTATATAAAGTACATTCTTCGTTCTTTATTGCGACTGTCGAAGTTAACTCTCTCTTCTTATTTTAGGGTGTATTTTTAAACATCACGCTTGCCCATAGCTTGAAATCACATAACTGATGGATATTTTTTGAAGACCAATGTCTTATTCACTTTTGAACCAAGCAGATGCACTAGTCTGTGTGGACAGAGCAGACAGACGTCATGCACAGGACCCACGCCGTCCCCTCTCCCCACACTCAGGCTGGAGCAGCATTCTGGCTTTGTTTTTGTTTTGCTTTATTGCTCTGTGTCTACCAGACATGCAGCTCCTCAGAAACCGGACAGAAAAGCTCTTGACATCGCCCCAACAAAATCACCGCCATTAAGTCCAATGGGATCACTTTATGGCTGTGCAAGCCCATTTCTCTGAGCTCCAAAGCCATCTTGACATCATTTTGCTGCAGGGGTGAAGCCAACACACATCTAACAAGAACACAGGATGCGCTTTGTCCTCTCGGCTCCGGTTCCCCTTGGGGTGAAAGTGAGGGGCGCTGGGAGTCGCCCTCTTGCGGGTCCGGAGGCAGCATCTACCCAGCAGCTGAGACCAGTCTCAGCGCAGGACACTGTGGCCGCAGCCACAAATGCAGACAGAGCCTCTCAGGCCAGCGTCAGAGCCTCTCCGGGCTGAAGGCACCCTCGACACAAACGGAGGCAGCCCTGCTCCATGCCTGCCACGCAGCTGAGACGAGTCCTCGGGACACGACCTGCCTGCAGGTGAGCTCCTCCAACACCAACCAGCAGCCCCCATCCCAACCCCCGCATTCCCCCAGATCCTGTAAAGAACCTCATGAGGAAAGCTGAGCAGACAGCAAACCCTGAGCTCCCCACACCGTGGTGGGCCCTGATCCGCCTTCTGTGGCCAAGGCTGCTCATCGCCCGGGAACAAACAAACACAAGATGCAGAATATAAGAGAGAAAGTGGCGCTGCCAGCAGGGAGCACGTGAGGGATGTGGGGCCTGATGATGGAGGCGGCGGTGATGCCTGCGGTGCCAGGGGCTCTCCAGGTTCCTGAACCTCTGACGGTTCACCTGGAAGGTGGCCTCCGAGCCCCGCAGACCCAGGCTCCATCCCGTGAGCAAGGAAGGCTGCGATGGGAGGCTCCGTCCCCTCATTTGTTATTTTTACTGGGCTTCTTCCCCTTTTTCCAGCAGTGAAGAATCTTTGGAAACCTCCAACAGGGAGAAAATAGACCGGAAGATCCTTCTCTGTGTTGCTGCCACCCAGAAGCCGCTGGACCCCAAAGGGAGCAGCATGGAGGCAGAGAGACCTGGCCCAGCGCAGGAGCGGGGATGCCATGGGACGGCCCCACAGGTACCATGATGCACTGGGTCCCAGATATTCTAGTGAAGAGCTATTAGCATCAGAGAAACTCAAAGAGGGAAATGATAGTTTAATAACTAAATTCTTAGGAAGAAATGTCTTTAGTAAAATACCTTGATGATCTGATAATGCACAAAATTATTCCCGAGACAAAATTTGAAGGGGCTGAAAGGAAATCAAACAGGTGAATGGATGGCAATTCCTAAAGGAGAAGCTGGGAAGACAGAGGGGGTTGGGGGACTGACCATAGCCTGGAAACCAGCAGGTGCCCAGTGGAGGGAAGACAAACAAGAGCAGGTGTTCCTGAATCCACAGAGACGTCCACACTGCCGCCCAGACCTCCCAGGCCTCTTTCTCCATCCAGACCATCAGTCAAGTTCCCATCTGGGAAAGGGGGTCTGGCCAGTGCCCAGCAGAGCTGGGGAGAGGCGGGACATGGGGTGTGAAAGAGAGGAGATGAGGAGATGAGGAGCCAGCACATCCAGCCACTCCCTCCAAACACGCCTGGGAAAAGGGAGAACCCTGGAGGATGTCCTGGTGGGAGAGTGGCTCACGACAAGGCCACGTACATCCTGTGGGACTCAGGGACCAGCCAGCCACAGGACCAGGGTATCCAGGTGCTGACTTTTGAGCTCTCCACAGCACTAGGAGGCACATGCCCCAGCACCTCCCCACATTGGAAATCTGGGGGTACAGGCTCCGTACACACACGCGTTCCAGCTCACAAATGAGCACCGGCCTCAGAGCTTCACCTCGACTCCAGGACGTGGGGCTGGCTCATGCTGTTGGCAGCGCACCCCATGCCCTCTGCTAATTTTGCATCTGCACTGAATTTATGTTGGTGGGAGTCAGTGCACTCCGACTCCATGGAGATAAGACTCTGCTGTGGACACTGCTGTGACTCCAGTATCCCACGTGCCAGGGGCTGACTCCATATGTGGCAGATAAATTAAACCCCCAAAATGCAGAGTCATCGATGGGTCTCCTTCCAATGCAGCTGTCCATGTGGCCTTGGGCAAGCCCTGCAATGTTCCTGCAGGGAAGGGAAGGCCTGGGTGTCCGCAGCTGTCATGCCTGCTCTCCGGACCCTGCGCACGCCCTAGAGGAATTCAAGGCCCATGGTGGCCCAGGCAGGGTGGTGTCACGGACAGATCTGGTCCCGTGGTGGAGGGACAGGGTGGTGGGGGCTCAACCCAGGCCGGGGACTGTCTGTCCCTTCCTGGCTTCGCCCAGCAGAAAGCAAAACTCTGATGACGGAGAATCATGGGGTGTGGAGGGAGCAGATCGGAAAAGAAAAGTCTCCCGTGACTCTCCACAGCGAAGTGATGGAGACGGCAGAGCACGAGCGGATTGCGGAGTGGAAGAAGGGGTGGCCGTTCCACTCCGCGATCCGCTCAGGGACCCAGTGGAGGACTGAGGGGCATGTGGCAGGGGCAGAGGCCGGGGTGCTCCTGACATCATTCCCCTTAGGGGGCTCAATGCGGAGACACGGATGCACCTTTGAAATCAGGAGAAAGCAGTGAACTCCCCCCACGTTCAGAAATAACAACACAACGCAGGAGATTCCTGCTCAGGTGGCAGCTGTGCTGAGATCGGTGCTGCCTTGGGAAGTGGCGCTCCTCATCTCCCACTGCTTCCTTCTCACCCACATCTGAGCAAGCAAATCCATCTCAGCGTCTTCCCCAACAGGACGGGACTCACACCCGTGACCTACCACTCCTGAGCCACAGCGTCTTCCCCGGCAGGGCGGGACTCACACCCGTGACCTACGACTCCTGAGCCACAGCGTCTTCCCCTGTGGGGCGGGACTCACACCTGTGACCTACCACTCCTGAGCCACAGCATCTTCCCTGGCAGGGCGGGACTCACACCCATGACCTACGACTCCTGCCTGAGTCTCCAGTGGTGCCATCGCCTGCCTCTGCCCAAGCCCACCCTCCAGGAGAGGATGTTGTGTCATCCTAGCACTGAGTCCAGGCATAGCAGTCGCCCAAAAACCTCGGAGGGAGGGAGGGAGGGAGGGGGGCAGTGATCTTATTACCTACTTGGGCCATGAAGCGAATGCTTGCTGGTGGCGTGGTGGAAGCAGAGCCACAGCCGAAGCTGGGTTGGACTGTGAAGTGGATGCTTGCTGGTGGCATGCTGGGAACAGAGCCACAGCTGAAGCTTGGGATGCCCCTCAGCACTCCAGAGGCAAACGCCACAGACAGACCTCAGTGCACCTGCACTTCAGCAACACAAGTTCCGCATAAGAAATCAGAATCTCAGGGTCTGATCACTCCTCAGTGACGCTGCTTCCACCACAGACATCAGAGCCCGAGCTGCCTAGACAGTCCTTCTCCAAGCACATAGAACCAGACAGAATAGCCACGGGCAGTGCACAGCTGGGGTGAGCTCGGTTAGGAGGCCTCGGGATACAGACAGGCCGGACGGAACAGCCCTGGGTGGTGCACAGCTGGCGCGACGTCAGTCAGGAGGCCTCGGGACTCAGGCTGCAGAGAAACCAGCAAGCCCCCAGACCCCAGAGCAGCCACCCTGGCTTCCTCCCTCAACACCTGTCCCTGGGGCTTGGGGAAGCCGCCCACCCTGACCTGGGAGCCACTTGCAGGCCCCTCTCCCCACCCCTCTCCCCATGGTTGTCAGCGTGGAAACTGACCTCGAGGCCCACTGTTGCTGTCATCATGAAAACTGACCGTCCATCCACAGGACCTCCGGCCAAGGCCACACCCACACCGGGCTCGGATTCCCGTCGCACCCACACACATCCAGCCCTCAAATGGGTTCAGGAAGGGTCGTGGGTGCTGCTTTAACACCAGCCATGGGTTTGCGAGGTTACATGTCATCTGCCAGTCAAGAGGGACTTTGGAGGCTGGTGAAAACAAAGGTGGGCAGTGCAGCCCTCCGGGTGGCACCTGGGGCCACCGGGGCTGGTGGGGAGCAGGGCACAGGCCCCCCAAGACTGACTGCAGGGGCCCCGAAGGCCGTCTTTCCTGATGTTCTCAGGATCCTGTAACTGGAAGACGCCTGGCCTCTCCACACCGTCATTCTGCCGTGGGTCTGAGACACACACACAAAGCACGGCCAGCTTAGCACGGGGTCTCCGCAGCCCCCCAGGTGAGAGTTGGGCCCCCTCCAGTGCTCCCACTTTGACCTCCACTCAGGGGTCATCCTGGCCATCCTGAGGTCAGCACAAAGTGTTCATCACTGTGGCGGCCGGCCCTGCTCAAGGCCTAGAAAGGTGACTGCTCCCTCCACGGCCAGGCATAGCTCCCAGCCTCTTCCACTCCCTGCTGTGAGAAGAGATCAGGCGTTCCTAACTGACTCACCCACCACTGATTTTTTTAAGTGTATGGGTTCATGGTACACAATTAATTGTATTAGTGAGGACACTTCCTGGTACTTGTAAGACACACACAATGGCAAGGTGTTTGCCGCTCACACAGCCACAGGCCAGTGGCAGCCCAGGCTCCAGAGATCCCACCTGCCTCATGGGGCTGCCACCACCCTGAGCCCCACACCGGCATCCCGTGTGCTCTGAGGATGAGGAAAGGGTGTCTCTGGGAGAAACCTCTGGCCTCTCCTTGTTCGTGGCTCAGCAATTCCCAGGAAGAATTCCCACCAATCACCATCGTCCCACAACTGCACGTGAGGCCTGCCCCTGAGACCTGTGAATGCTAAGTATGGCACCGTGAAGAACGGCTGGGGGCCGATGCTGGGGGCCAACACTGGGAGGAACCCAAGCTCTCGACTTCAATTATCCAACAAGGTTGCAAATGAGGCTGCCCCTCCATCCCATGCAGGTACCACCCAGGCTGAAACTCCCTGTAACCTAAGCATAGTCCTTCCCACCCTAGAACCAAGAAATGAAGATGAGTTTAGTTTGCTCATGAGAAGCACCTGGACACCTAACCAGTGTCAGTGCAGCTGCAGTGAATCAGGTGTGTGTGTGCAGTATACGTGTTGGCTGTGTGTGAACCGGGTGTGTGCAGTATCTGTTTCGGGTGTGTGTGAACCGGGGGTGTGTGTGTGTGCATGTGCAGTATTTGTGCTGGGTGTGTGTGTGAGGTATGTGTCAGATGTGTACCAACCAGGTGGGTGTGCAGCATCTGTGCCAGGTGTGTGTGAGCCGGGTGTGTATGCAGTACCTGTGTCGGGTGTGTGTGTGGTAGCTGTGTCAGGTGTGTGTGAATGTGTGTGTGAGGTATCCGTGTCAGGTGTGTGTGAACCGGGTGTGCGTGTACAGTATCTGTGTCGAGTGTGTGTGAACTGAGTGTGTGGTGTGTGTGCAGTATCTATGTCGGATGTGTGTGAACCAGGTGTGTATGTGGTATCTGTGTCAGGTGTGTGTGAGCCGGGTGTGTGTGAACTGA
>NC_045441.1:146679484-146682730 GCF_002776525.5 Piliocolobus tephrosceles
TGTGCGGTATCTGTCGGGTGTGTGTGAGCCAGGTGTGTGTGTGGTATATGTGTTGGGTGTGTGTGAACTGAGTGTGTGGTGTGTGTGGTATCTGTGTCAGGTGCATGTGAGCCGGGTGTGTGTGGTATCTGTCGGGTGTGTGTGAGCCGGGTGTGTGCAGCTGCAGCACACATGTCTGTGTATGAACCAAGCATGTTTCCAGTCACACCCTCTTTTCCCCAGACAGTGGATCTGGGCACCCCCCAGGCCTCTTCCAGCTGTCAGGGGTCATCCGTTTTGCTGGGTCCATTTTACCAGTGAGGAGCCGGGACAGGGTATTTTCTGAGCTTTTCACCAGCTATAAAAGTGCTCCGAGCGTGAGGTTTGGCCTCTTGGCAGAGGGAGGCGAAGCACGAAGGGAGATGACGGGACGGCCCAATCTCGCAAAGCTCCCCACCGCCAGACGCTTCAGGACTTCCTCCCTGTGTCCCGACATTTTTGCCCCTGGATGAGGAGCCACACAAGACTATTTAAGATCATTTTCACCGTGAGGTTTGCATCAGATTAAGAAGAATAAATGCATTCCTCCCTGATGACCCTAGGGCCTTTGCGAGTCATCAAAACCTGTTATCAAAGCCACACTGACACCCCAGGCCCTTACGATGACTTTTGTTTCAGTTTGTGTTTTTTGTGTTTGTTTTGTTTTGCTTTTTTAACATAATATTTATCACCTCACCTGAACTTGGGACCCTCCACAGAAGCTGGTACTTGGGCCGGTTTTGAGGAGCCCAGGTCATGTGTGTCCGAGGCCGAGGCTGTGGGGTTCGTGCTGAGGACGGGCATCCCACCAGCACCTCCAGCAGGCCTGGCCAACGCTGGCTTCCCTGTCCTGGGCTAAGCCAGCGCCCCGTCTGCACACCCTGGGGCCCGGCGGGAGCAGCAAGGCCCAGGAGCTCCCAGGCAGCGGCATTTGCACGCAGGGCCCTGGGCCTCTGTCGGAGTTCTGTCCTTTCACAGCTCGTCACTGCAGATGTACTGTGCTGGTGCAAAAGTCATTGCGGTTTTATCAACAATGGCAAATGACTTTTGCACCAGTAATTGGCATGCAGGATCCTTCCTAACAGAACAATCATCTGTCACAAAAGAGCTCAAAGAGGACCCTGAGCTGCCATCACCACAGTCCTCGCAACACACCGCATTCGCTCAAGGCCAGATTCAGGCCGGCTGATAAAATGTTCGAAACAAAAGATAAAATTCCTTCGCGAGACTTCCTGCAGCGCAGGGCCCCGGGCATGGGGATGACCGACCGTCTTGTACTCGGCTGGGGCTGCTGTGTGGGGACAGCTCGCCCGAGTTCCTGTTCTTCCTTCTGCAACCTCCGAGGCCATGACTCAGTGGGGCGCTCACCCACCTCTGAACTCTCCCATGTGGCCAGTTCCACAGGCAGACAGGCCTGCTGCTCCCTCTGAGCTGGTTACCAACTGTGCTAAGCACCCCCTGAGACTTCCCTCGAGGTGGTTCTGACCTCCTGGGTGCCTCGTTCACCTCCATCCAACTCAACCCTGCAAATGCGTGCAGCACACGAAGCGCCAGCCAGGCGCCCTCGGAGGCAGGAAGGGAATTCCAGGTGGGAAGCCTACCCGTGCCACCGTCCTCTCCGTTGACGTGGCAGACGTGTGGACACAGAGTCCTCGTGCCCCAACGCCGTGGAGCGTGGCAAGGACCAGGCACAAGACACGCTGTGTGCACGTGGAAGGGGGTGTGTGCAGAAGGAGCCATTTCTGTTCCATTTCCTTTTTTTTTTTTTGAGACAGAGTCTTGCTCAGTCACCCAGGCTGGAGTGCAGTGGTGCGATCTCGGCTCACTGCAAACTCCGCCTCCAGGGTTCACGCTATTTTCCTGCCTCAGCCTCCCAAGTAGCTGGGACTGCAGGTGCCCACGACCTCGCCCGGCTAGTTTTATTTATTTATTTATTTATTTATTTATTTATTTATTTATTTATTTTGTATTTTTTAGTGGAAATGGGGTTTCACCATGTTAGCCAGGATGGTCTCGATCTCCTGACCTCGTGATCTGCCTGTCTCGGCCTCCCAAAGTGCTGGGATTACAGGCTTGAGCCACCGCGCCGGGCCTCTGTTCCATTTCTGTCCAGGAACAGAAGCTGCCAGGGCTTTCCATCAACTGCTGCACTTCCCAGGTTAATTCTAGGGCTTGCAAATGGGAGGGGAGAGAGAATTGGGGCGCCACACCAAAAAACAGGCCAACTTGATGGTCAACCAGAACTCACTGGCCATGGACGTGTCCTCCAGGTGCTGGGACGGGGGCTTCAGGGCTTCAGAACTCCCTGAGTGGACGCGCCTCTTGGACACAAGTGGTAGTGACGCCTTTCCCTGGCTCCACCTGACACCCGTCATCCAAGGAGGCTGGGCAGGGAGGCCCACCGGAAGCTTCTCCTTCCTTCAATACTGGGTTGGTCCCTGTGCACGCTTCTGAAGAAAACACTTTCAGGGATTGGACACTGAAGCCTCAGCTCCCATCGGAGAAGGATGCAAGGGCAGCCTTGTCAGGACCTGATCTCTGCTTGGTGAGAAGTCCACAGGTTTTGCATGTTCTTGTCATTCAAGAGTGACTGAAAAGACTTTCAAAATAGAGGGAGAGAGAGAGAGAGAGAGAGGCTGCTTTGGACAAAGACTTTAATTTTTTCCTGACACTTACATGGAAGTGGGTTTTCCTGGTCGCCGAGGCCCAGGAGTCCAAGGCAGCCTCGTGAACCCAGAAACAACCTGGACAGTATGAGCAGAGCCCGTGTGAGTTTGCAGGGCTTCAACCCTGCACCACAGACCGGGGACTCAGAACCACAGAAACACGTCATGTCCCAGGCTGGAGGCTAGAAGCCCAGACGCACGGTGGGCAGGACCAGGGCCTCCCGCGGTTGTGAGGGCTCCGTCCAGGGCCCCTGCTCGCGGACACCATCACCACCACATCCCCCCACATCACTTCCCATCCGTGTCCACATTTCCCCTTGGGAGGGCACAGGCAGACGGGATCGGGCCACACCATGGCCTCATCTGAACTAGCTGCATCTGCACGACTGTCTTCAGACTGGGCCATGTTCTCAAGTGCTGAGGCCAGGGCTTCCCCTATGACTTTCGACAGGAGCGGGGTGGGGATGAGTCAGCCCACAGCAGGGACAGTCCAGGAAAGCCAAGATGCAGCCGCTGGCCATCTACCCAGAACCACTCTAATCCCACACTGCTGCATCCGCCC
>NC_045441.1:146682740-146685261 GCF_002776525.5 Piliocolobus tephrosceles
CACTCTAATCCCACACTGCTGCATCCGCCCCAAGGCCATCTACCCAGCGCAGCTCTCTCCCCACGCTGCTGCATCCACCCCAAGAGACCCTCAGGACCCCCAGCTCCATCCCACACGCTGTCTGCGTTCCTGATGTTTTGCACAGGCCACCCTCCTGAAGCAGCTGGGAGAGACGTCTGCCCCCTTCCTGAAAGACTTTGTTTGGAGACACCACAGGGTTTTGGTGCAACTCCCCCCACCATTAAGGTCTGGACCACCTTCAAGCAGTGCCCTCGGCGGTCGAGCAGATAGAATGCACGTGGGCATGTGGCCAGAGAGAAACCCACCCTGTCAGGCCGGGGGAGCACACATGAGCGCCTCTGCCAGGAGACCCCTCGTCAGCAGGAAGTCAAGCAAATGACACAAACACACCCATCGCAGGCCCCGCTGTACTGATGTGAAAACGTAAATAACTCCAGAGCTGACCTGAAGAGCACATCTCCGCCAGGCTGCAGGCAGGAGCTGCGAGGATTCCACCCTGACATGCAGGCCCCCACCCCAGCACCAAGCACAGGTCCAACTACCCTCGTTCTGCAGCATCTCCCAGGTAATCCTCTGGGGCTCCAGGTTTGAAATCGTGCCCAGAGCAAGCGCATTTAGGCCCAAACCCCGAGTGTGGCCTTTGTTACTCCAAGTGTCACTCTGTTGGCGCGTCCACCACCACAGAGAGGTCACGTCTGTTCATGCTGCCGTTGGACTGGAAATGGGCTCGGGTGGGCAGCAGGCAGGCCGTGGGGCAGCCGGGACTGCGAGTGCCTGGGGTCTGAGGATCGCCCACCGAGACCCACTCGGGGAGGGGTCCTGCACCCCCACTCTGAAAACTCCCAAAGCCTAAGGCTGAATCTTGATTCCCCCGGAGTTCTGAAATTCTGCTGCTGGGAAAAACCATGATGGCTGGAAAGGGGGAAGTGAATATTTGCTTTATGCCTTTAGCACAAAAAGTCACCCAATTAAGATAATGAAGTGTAAAATGCTGGGTGAATGTCACAAAGAACACACGATTCCATTTTTATAATTACTCATGCCCTTACCAAGGAAAAGGAAGTCCATTAGGATATACACAAAAATGACACTAAGACGTTGGGGTGGGGGGAATTCCGGCGTGTGCAGTCTTTTCCTGGTGATTTGTAGCCTCTGGACTTTCTATAATAAAAGGTATCGCCATGACAAGAGCAAAGATCAACTTTATAAACATTATAAACATTGCTTAATCAGAGCACACTGTGGCCCCAAGGCTTGTGAATGACCCTTTGACTGGACGTCCCCGTAACACCCGTGTGCAGGGCGGGGACACGTGCTGGAGCTTTGTGCGGCTGTGACACACACGGGAAGACGTCAGACCTTTCCTGAGCCACGAGCCGGGAACGCATGCGGACAGACTTTGACAGGAGGAAATGCCTGTTGGCTGAGGAGACAGGGATTGTGTATGTGCCTTTGAAGCCTCTCCAGTTCAGGCATTAAAACCTCCTGCTGCTGTAGGAGATGTGGGCCTCAACCTGCTGTCCCCGGGGCAGGCACTGAGGCCAGGCTGAGCCAGTCCACAGGATGAAGACATCATGACCCCGGAGGACAGGAGCTCCCCAGGGGATACGGCCTTGGGGAATTGCTGGCTGCATTCCTTAAATCTCTGTTTGGTCACACCCACCCCAACACCACCAGCCACTCAGGAGTCCTGTGCCAGAAACACAAGGCAGGGCCTGCGGTCCTCAGCCTCCAGCTCCCCGGCCCCAGCAGGAGCTAAGTTGTTACAGCGTTTCCCCATCCACAAAGACAGCATCACAAACATCCGCACCCCAGGACGCCTGGGGTCCACAGCCCCCCGGGGTGCCTGGGAGACCGCTAGGATTCCTGAATGTCACACCCCCTTAGGATTTCGGGGTCCTAGCAATGCCGACACCCAGATGAAGGTCAGGCGTGGCCACAGAGGCCGTCCTAGCTGTAGGAAAACTCTCTGAAAGCTTTGGTATTAGCCCCAAGCAGAGGCTTGGTCCAGGAGGGCTGAGGTCCTCCCGTTTAAAACCTCTGAAAATCTTGCCTTTCACAAACAGCCCTTTGGAGGAAATGTTTTTTTAGCATGATGCCTGATAAGGACACAACACAGAGCTGCAGCGTCCGGCCCTCTCTCCTCCGCATTGGATCAACAAACGAAGCTCCGCAGGCGTGCTAAGAAACAGGCGTGCACAGCGCTTCCCACTGCAAGAGACGATGCATCCAGTTATGTGGTATCAGATATTTTTAATAACTACTTTTCTGAATCCAACCAAGATTGGGCCCTCTATACTCTTAATACAATGAAACTCATCTGTGTGTGGAGCCTCCACTTGGAAAACTCAGAAAACCTTTCCAGAAGCAAAGTGACATGCTGCATACCACGGCCACAAGTGGCTTTTGATCCAGAGACATTGGCAGCACTTATCCCAGGGAGGGCTGGTCACGCCTGGAGCCCCTGTGTCGTCATCGGCTCCTTCCCCAGGGAGGGCTG
>NC_045441.1:146685271-146689012 GCF_002776525.5 Piliocolobus tephrosceles
TCATCGGCTCCTTCCCCAGGGAGGGCTGGTCATGCCTGGAGCCCCTGCACCATCATCGCCTCCTTCCTCAGGGCAGGTGCTGCTCCGGAAGCCTCCCCAGTCCCTCCCCGGAGCTGAGTCCTGCTGCAGCCACTTGCTGGCATGTGACACTGACAGTGTCCTGAGACCTGCCCTGTTCACACACCTCAGAAGACGACCTCTCATCCCCGTGCCACTGGTACGCAGCTGACTGCCTCCCGGACACCTGGCTGAACTTCGAAAATGTTCCTGATTTTGTTTTTTGCATTAGATTTGTGTCTCAGCTCATTTCGTTCCTCTGCTGTTATAAACAGACCCTGGATGACAGAGCTCCAGGATCAGAGCAGGCACTCCAGGCAAATTGCTTTACCTCTCAACATGGAATCAGGAAAATGCTGTAAATATTAGACAAAGTCTGTCCTGCACAGGCCTTGCCCACAGCAAACACAGAACTGCCAGCCCCGAACACTGAACGAGGCTGAGCGTGTTCAGGCTGCCAGCAAGGGACCCTCCAGGGAAATCCAACAAGAGAACCAACCTCTGCCTGTGAGGAGGTCGGGCTGGAGACAAGCCCAGCCCTGCGTCCTGGGTCCTGGGTCCTGGGTCCTGCGCCCAGAATTGAGACAGAAGACCCTGGGCCGCCCAAGCAGAGCCCCGCCACAGCCCCACGTGGAATCCGTCCTCCCAACGAAGCCCCGATATGGAACCATCACCATGCTCAGTGGAGGGACCATGAGTTCACCGCATGATTATCTGGGAGGTCTGGAAAGAGCAAAAGCAAAACGGCATCTCCCACAACATCCAGTGACTCGAGTCTTTACGGAGCCTCTGTGCAAATTCCCTTAAAGTCCCTCCTCATCTTCAAAAGTCGAAACAGGAAAGAAAAGGCAACACTCAGACCGAATGCTGAAGTCAACAGGACACATAGGGTGTGATTTGTTAAGTTACACTGACATCTGGTGGCCTTCAGTGTTAGGAGAGAACACGCTAGATCCTGTGGTCTGAAACACACGCACAATCAAACATGCCTTTGCGTTTTCTTTGGTACTGAAAGCAGACACCACCAGAGGCAGCATTAAATGTTAATAAAATCATGAATAAATTAATAAGAACACCACTATGCATATTTTTCAATTTAATAAGCCAAAAGTATAAAGGATGATTTTCCTCTTCCTAGGCCAAATCTTCTTAAGGAGCAGACTACAGTAGCTTTCTCTACAGTGGAATTTTTCAAATAGATTTTTAAGAGAAGAAGAGGAAGAAGAAAACAGTCACCACTGTGCATCAGCCAGGAGGCGGGTCCCTGCCTGTGAGAACTGCAAGTAGCTGGATACACACTGCATCTTCAGAGGAAGCAGATGTTCGTTACTTATTTCCAGGAAATGATATTTATTACTGTGTTGCAAAATTAAAATAATAAAACAAGCAATTCAAGGGGCTCAGAAAAAGCCCAAATGATAAGAAAAGGTAAACTGCATAATGTAAATAAAGTGTTTCCTCCGTGTTTGCAGAAATACACCAAACGCGTGACCACCCTTTGTGACTGGACAACAACAATAACTAAGCCAGTGGGGTATGAAGGAGAATCGGATCGAAAGTTCACAGCTTGATCAGCGTCGCATATGCCTGAGATAAAAAGCTGCTAACATCAACACTGGAGTCACCTCGGTCATATTAACATTGATACCAAACACAGCCTGAAATTCTGTATCCACAAACATGACTTGAACGATACACAGTTAACCTCCATGTTTGCTGTACATTCTAGTAATGACTTTGCTCTCCTTAATTAAAAAAAAAAAAAAAAGTCATCGTCCCAGACCAAACCCCACACTCAGTGCTTTACGTACACAATCATCTCATTTTCGTAGTGCCCTGAAAGTTCTGTTTTCATTCATGAGAAGAGAAGCCCCCGCAGACAATGCTTGGTTTACGTTAATGAGTAGATGCGGACTGCAGTGCGTGTACTCATTTGGGGCTCACCTGGGGCCTCATGTCCCAAGGGGCTCCTGGAGATGGCAGATCCCGTGGGGCCCACACTGACCTCTGCAGCCAGAAGCCGGCCGCTGCCTGTGTTCAGGGCCAGCCCTGGCACCATATGGGGAGATGTGTGCAGGAGTAGGCAGCGAGCAGGCTGGGGAGGTGGGCAGTCCTCAGCTCAGGAGAGATGGTCACTGTGGGCCCACCTGGGCATGAGCGTGGAGAGGGCACAGAAGACCTGGTCAGTCTGAGGAAGGAAACAGTGGCTGCTGCTGAGAAAGAGTCAGGTCGGTTTCCCAGGGCTGCCTTCTGAGGCTGGTTCCATGTTATGAAAATGCCTGAAGAGGACCGTGGTTAAAGCAGCTGAAACTCCAGCAGAATTTACGAAGCATCCAAGCCCCTCCTCTATGCAAACCAAGGGATGCTTGTGAGGGTCCCGGGGGTCTCTAACAACAGAAAACCTCCGCTGGCTTTCAACCTCAGCCGCCAGGGAAGGGGCCGGGCGGGGATCGCACAGGCACCTCGGACCCTCGCTCTGAAGAAGCACCTCATGGAGCATGAAGACATTCAGAACTGTCCTGCAGAATCTAGCAAGCATTTTAAGAACTGAAATAAAGAACTAAAAAAATGTGTTGACATCGCCTGTCAAAAAATCTGGCTTTAAAAAAACTAATAAAGCTGGTGTCTTTTTGAGCAGCTTCCATGCACTTGCCTTCCAATGTTTTCTGAAAACTTGAGAAGACGGGGTGTGACCCCACGGCCCCTGCAGCTCCCACGGCCACGGCCGCCTGAGGTTCGCTGAACAGCCTGGATGGCTCTGAGGGTCCCCGCAGACGCAGAGTCACGCCTGATCACTCCTTCGGTTTCCCCCAATGGCTGCAAGCGGAGCTGGAGTTCATCCGGGTGACCTCCAGTCTCTGGCCACCTTCCCTCCATTTAAGAAAAAGAAAAACAGCCCATTTCTGAGCCACCTCCGCAAACACTCTCTGCCTTCGGGCATCTGACAAGATACCCTCACTGCACAAGGCCTGCTCTCTCTCTGGAGAGCCTCTCCTGACACCAAAACGTCAACCTAACACGACACTCGGGACTCAGCTGTCATCCCGAGGGCAGGAGACGCGGAGGAAAGGACACAGAATGCGGTGGCAATGCCAGAGTCACCCTCTCTCATCCCCGAGCACCCAGGTGACTACAGACGGGAGAATTAATCTCCTTCTCATGGGACGAAGTGACGGAGTAGACACCTGTGAGCTGACTTCCAGCTCCAACGCAGGCTTCCTCTGGCCCTGAAGTTCTGCGACTGAGGCATGTGGGGTGACCGACGGCAGAGGCTCCCCGGTCCATCCGTCCCACACTGGAGGCTCCCCAGTCCGTCCGTCCGTCCCACACTGGAGGCTCCGCGGTCCGTCCGTCCGTCCCACACTGGAAGCTCCCCGGTCCGTCCGTCCGTCCCACACTGGAGGCTCCCCGGTCCGTCTGTCCGTCCCACACTGGAGGCTCCCTGGTCCGTCCGTCCGTCCCACACTGGAGGCTCCGCAGTCCGTCCGTCCATCCCACACCGGAGGCTCCCCGGTCCGTCCGTCCGTCCCACACTGGAGGCTCCCCGGTCCGTCTGTCCGTCCCACACTGGAGGCTCCCTGGTCCGTCCGTCCGTCCCACACTGGAGGCTCCGCAGTCCGTCCGTCCGTCCCACACCGGAGGCTCCCCGGTCCGTCCGTCCGTCCCACACCGGAGGCTCCGCAG
>NC_045441.1:146694070-146695456 GCF_002776525.5 Piliocolobus tephrosceles
AGGCTCCCCGGTCCGTCCGTCCCACACTGGAGGCTCCCCGGTCCGTCTCACACTAGAGGCTTTGAGCAAGGTGAGCCTCCCTAAGCTTCGGTTTCCCCAAGTTCGGTAAAGTGAAGGAACAAAACCGCGAGTGGCTCTTAACTTCTTTGGGAATGTCCAGCCGGAGCCTCGGAATGTGACTACGTGGAAACAGGGTCCTCACAGGCCTCATTAGTGAAGGACCTTGAGGTGAGATCATCTGGATCCAGGGTGGGCCCTAAATGCAGTGACTGACGTCCCTGTAGGGATAGGAGAAGACACGGAGACACGGGGAAGGGGTGTTGGTGGAGTCACGGGCGGGAGGCCCCAGAGGGACAGGGCAGACAACAGCCCAGGTGACCCCAGACACGGAGGGTGAGTAGGAAATTCACCTGGTGGCATCAGGCCACAGAGATCTGGACAGGCCGGGCTTCCCCCGTGAACCCGGGGCCCTCTCCTCCCTGGCAGAGCCTCATTCTCACTCCTGCGGCTCCCGAGAGGAGGCCTCACTCTTCCACCTGTTTCTCTGTGTGTCTCGGGACCCTTCCCAGAGCAGGCACTGAAAACCCACGAGCAGCCCCATCCCTTACAACCAAACACAGCTCCAGTTCTGCCTCCCACGGCTTCTTCACATGCTTCCCAGTGGGTTCATTCTCCCTCCACCACGTGAAGACATGTGCAGCCACGGCTTTCTGGCCACCCTGAAATGAGGCGGCATCTCCAGTCGCTTCCCGTGATGCAGTGGGGGGCCTGGCGCTGGGCACTGCTGCCCCTGCTGGGCCCTCACGGCTCCTTCAGCAGCCTCTGGGGTCTCCCCGCTGGGTCCCCTCCCATGGGAGATGGGATCTCCCCGCTGTCATCCCGGGAACGGGGGTCCCCTTCCTGTGGAGATGGGATCCCCTGGGTAACGCAGCCAGTCAGGGCAGCCTCAGAACTCACTCACTGTCCTTGTCTATGCTGAGCACTCAGCTTCAAGTTGGGAAACCTGGGTACCAAGAGGCCAACCAAAGCCAACAGAGGTGGAAGACACCAACCCGTGGCACTCGTACCTGCCTCAGGTGGGAGCACGGTCTCAGGGGCCAGGGCCCAGGTCTTATGCGGACTCAACCCACCCTGTGACCCAGGTCAGTCACTGGCCTTCCTCCCAGGCTGCTCCTCTGTGGCTCAGGGGACAACAGGCCCATCTTGTTAGGCTGCCGTGAGGATGAAATGAGGCTGTGCACATGAGACGGGGGTCAAGAACACACATGGGCCAAGAACACACCTGTCAGGACCCATCGAGGCACCTCCTCAGCACCAGGGCCCATCGCAGCGCCCTCCCCAGCACCAGGGCCCATCGCAGCGCCCTCCTGCCCTCCTCAGCACCAG
>NC_045441.1:146695466-146706432 GCF_002776525.5 Piliocolobus tephrosceles
CAGCACCAGGGCCCATCGCAGCGCCCTCCTGCCCTCCTCAGCACCAGGGCCCATCGCAGCACCCTCCTCAGCACAGCTCCCTTCCCTCTCGCCACCAAGCAGACTTGATTTCCCAGCAGATGCAAGCTCGTTCCAGACCCACAAGAAAATCCACAGCAAGGACAAATTTGGTGCCAAAGTTGGGTTCAAGATTCAAAACAGTCCTTTGTATCTCATTTGTAATAAGTCATAAGGGCTCACGAGAAAAAGGAAAAATAATTGAATTTCAAATAGATATTTACATTTCCTATACTTAGCATCTGAACCCAAATGCACACAAAAAATAAAACATTGTCTCTAAGGAAATAAAATGCAATGGGCCTAACATGGCCCCCAATTGGCCAAGTCCTCTTCCCAACTAGGAAACTGGCCCCTGGCCACTCCGGGCCTGTGACTAACACACAGGTGAGGATCCGTCCTTAACCTTTTCTGACTCCCCTCCCAGAAGACGGCAGGGCTCAGGAGTCGGCACGGGAAAGCCCAACGTGGGCTCCCTGGCGACCTCGGCAGGCGAGCCCACCCCTCTCCAGGGAGGATGCACAGTGGGAAGACTTCTGTGGGTGCGAGATGAGGACCCCAGTCTCTCAGCCTGGTGTCCGTAAAACTGGGAGGATGGGCCCATCCTGCGGGTGCTGGGGAGGCTGTGGGGAGTCACACAGGGAGCACTTGTGTGTCCAGGCCCGGCCGTCCTGACCCGGCCCTTTCAGCTCAACCTGGGCCACCTTTAAACACGGAGGCAAGGGCCGGGCACGATGGCTCACGCCTGTAATCCCAGCACTTTGGGAGGCCGTGGCGGGTGAATCACATGAGATCAGGAGTTCAAGACCAGCCTGGCCAATATGGCCAAACCCCGTCTCTACTAAATCACTTGAACCCGGGAGGCGGAGGTTGCAGTGAGCCGTGATCACGCCACTGCACTTCAGCCTGGGCAACAGAGAGAGACTCCACCTCAAAACAAACACACAAATACCGGAAGCAAGGGGATTCCTCGTGTTCCAGCAGATCCTGTACAAACCGAGTGCCATGTGCTTTCAGGGCACAGGGAAGCAGAGGCTCAACCCCGAACCGCCCATAGCAGAGCTCCCCTGAGGAGGCGGGGCGCACCGGGAGTAAGGATGGCAACACTAAACCAGGAGGTGAAGACAAAGCGGCTGACAGGGAGCAGTCACCTGTGAGAATTTAAAGAGCAGAATTAACAGGCTGGAGCATTAAGCCCCAAAGGATGGATCCAGGAGGGTGCCCGGGCAGTTAACAATGGCTATTCATGCCTAAGGAGGAAAGAAATAACCTTAAAATAGAATCTCATCCCTTCCTCCTGGACCAGATTTCACTACAGTAATTGCATCTGTGAGGAAGAGAGCTGCAAAGGAAATTAGATGTTCTCCGGGCTCAGCTGTAAGTCATACATCAGAGCCACCCACTGAGAATTCCCATTAGGAAGAAGCTGGCACGAGCTCACATGCGGGCTGGAGGCCGCCCCCGCTTCCACAGCCCACAAAGCCGTCCCCACCGAGGTCCTCGATCCGGCATAATTGCCGGCATTGTGGCGCGCCTCCCTCCCCTGCCACATCAATGCGGCTCATTCTTCGAGGCTCCAGTGAACGCTGGGAGCTGTGTTGAAAGTGGGGGAGGGGCATCCACTGACGAAGCTTCTGGAGCATCTCCATCCAGCCAGCTCCCGCCCACCAACTGAAGGAGCCAGCGTGCTGTAAGGAAAACACTACCAGTCATCCACATGAGGATGGCACCTCTGCCCAGGACAAAAGCCTGCAGGGAAAACAGGAGCTGAGCACTCCAGCCATGATACAACCAGCTACTTCTCTTATAGTACAAACAGCGACTTCTCTGATGACACAACCAGCTACTTTCCTGACCTACCAACAGGCCAGAAACTACACCTCAGCTCCCTGCTTCCCAGTTAACCTTTACTCTGCAGTCAGCACTCAGGGCCCCGGTGACTGCATTGGTGAATAAACGCAAAGCTGATGAATGACATCAAACAAAAACAACCTGTAGCAGGTGGCTTCAAGAAGCCCTCCTGCTTTCCCTCCTCAGGGGAGAGAGCCAGTAGCCTTGCTGCCTGGGTTTGGAAGGGTCACCCCAGGCCCTACCTGCCATCCTCTCTAAGCCCCCGCCGGCTGCCTCAGGCCTGGCTGACACTGGACGCCACCTGGGATCCTGAAAATGCAGGTGCCTGGACCCCACCTCCACCAGATTCGGATGTCGCTGCTCTGGAGTGCAGCCGGCTTACCGGACTTATTTGAGCACTCCCAGCTACTGTGGATGTACAGAAAGGGTTTAGAACCACGGGCCCATTCTACCAACATAAACTGCATACCACGGGCCCCACCTCAGAGTTACTGCTGAGGACTTGTCCCCCTACCCCACCCTACAGTGGCTCGTTAATATCCCACACACACAAATCCTCCTCAAAGACCCTTAATGAAGTGCGCAGGCCACCCACACCTCTTCCTCGTTCAATTGATAAATGATAAAGTTTCTTAAGGAAAAATTAAATCAGTTTTAGTCACTAGTTTTAGTCACTAAGAAGGGACTTCAGAGTAGTTCATAAATTGTCTCTAAGGATTTTCAATAGGAGAGCATTCCTCGGAGGGCTGGGTGGTCCCCTAGAAGACCCTGTCTCTGTGAGATCTGCCATCCCTGTGTCTGCTGTGGCTGGGGCTCCACATCCCCACGACATGTCTGCTGGCGGCCACCACAGTCCTGTCTCTTCCAGGAATCTAAGCGTTGGGTTCCAGTTTCTTCCCTTCCACATCCACCTTTGGGTTGGTTTCAGGAAACAGCAAATCCTATAATCCATGGTTCCCAAGCCTGACTGCACATCAGAACCATCCCTAAATACTCTCCATACAGGTGCCTTTCCTGGGCCCCACACACTGGAGAAAGCCTTCTGTGAAGGTCCACCTTGGGGCCCAGGAATGGGAATCCAGCTTCACTCCGTAGTCAGCCGGGCTTGGGACAACTGTGATGGGTGATGCGATTGCATCCGACAGTCCTCCTTTGCAGGTCCAACCCACAGGGACACATGGCCAAAGTTTAGATATGCGCCCCAGCCCCCAACCACACAGTCCAGATTTCAATTACATGGCATGTTAACCAAGTAATTACATAAAGTACAAAGTGTGCTGCCAGCTCTAGTCAACAAACCACCACATGTTAACAGCCATGTGGGATTGGCGGCTGCGTGATTGGCCAGGGTGCCTGTCACTCAGCTCAGCACAGACAGCAAAGCATGGAGCTGTGTGCCTCCATCATCTCCCAGGGAGAAACCACACAACATTTCACAGAAGTGAATTATCAGAAGAAAGAACAGACCAACAAAGACGTAAGTGCACCAGAGAATGAAAAGGGATGGTGCTGGAAGTGAAATTCCAAAGAAAAGCCAGGGCCAGGAAACAGCTTGCTGGGGAACATAGGCTACCATGTGGGACACTCACGGTGCTGCAGGAACCTAAGGGAGGTAACTCATCTGCATACAACAGGAAAGTGGCTGTGAGGGAAACAATGACGATGTCCAGGGGAAATGGGACGAGAAGACCTTCACAGTAAAGGGACACTCAGAGGAACTTCACAGTAAAGGGATACTCAGAGGCACTTCACCACCACGAAATGGCAAAGCACAAAATATCGGAGGGCAATCCAGATTCGGAAATGGACTGACATTCAGCAAGCCATGGGGAGAATGCTCACACCTATCACAGCCTAGACAAGGATGCAAGTGCCACACACACTACATCGAGATGCTCTAGCTCTCACTGTCCCCCTGTGCTAAGTCACAGTGTACTACATCAAGATGCTGTAACTCTCAGTGTCCTGGTGTAAGTCACAGTGTACTACATTAAGATGCTGTAGCTCTCAGTTTCCCTGCTGTGTTAAGTCATGGTATACTACAACGAGATGCTGTAGCTCTCAATGTCCTGCTGTGTTAAGTCACAGTGTACATCGAGATGCTGTAGCTTTCAGTGTCCTTCTGTGTTAAGTCACAGTGTACTACATAGAGATGCTTAGCTCTCAGTTTCCCCACTGTGTTAAGTCACGGTGTACTACATTGAGATGCTGTAGCTTTCAGTGTCCCACTGTGTTAAGTCATGATGTACTACATCAAGATGCCCTACCTCTCAGTTTCCCCACTGTTCTAAGTCACAGTGTACTACATTGAGATACTGTAGCTCTCAGTGTCCTGCTATGTTAAGCCATGGTGCACTACATCGAGATGCTATAGCTCTGTGTCCCACTGTGTTAAGTCATGGTGTACTACATCGAGATGCTCTAGCTGTCAGTTTCTCCACTGTGTTAAGTCATGGTGTACTACAAGATGCTATAGCTCTCAGTGTCCCACTGTGTTAAGTCACAGTATACTACATTGAGATGCTCTACCTCTCAGTGTCCTGTGTTAAGTCACAGTGTACTACATTGAGATGGTGTAGCTGTCAGTGTCACACTGTGTTAAGTCACAGTGTGCTACATTGAGATGCCCTAGCTCTCAACTTCCCCACTGTGTTAAGTCATGATGTACTACATTGAGATGCTGTAGCTCTCGGTGTTCTGCTAAGTCATGGTGTACTACATCGAGATGCTGTAGCTTTCTCTGTCACACTGTGTTAAGTCATGGTGTACTACATCAGGATGCTCTAGCTCTCAGTGCCCTGCTAAGTCATGGTGTACTACATCGAGATGCTGTAGCTCTCAGTGTCCTGCTGTTAAGTCATAGTGTACTACATCAAGATGCTGTAGCTCTCACTTTCCCGCTGTATTAAGTCACAATATACTACATCAGGATGCTCTAGCTCTCACTGTCCTGCTGCATTGTCACAGTGTACTACATCAAGATGCTGTAGCTCTCAGTGTCCTGCTGTGTTAAGTCATGGTGTACTACATTGAAATGCTGTAGCTCTCAGTGTCCCACTGTGTTAAGTCATGGTGTACTATATCAAGATGCTCTACCTCTCAGTGTCCATGTTAAGTCATGGTGTACTACATCAAGATGCTCTAGCTCTCACTGTCCTGCTGCATTGTCACAGTGTACTACATCAAGATGTTGTAGCTCTCAGTGTCCCACTGTGTTAAGTCATGGTGTACTACAAGATGCTGTAGCTCTTAGTGTCCCGCTGTGTTAAGTCATGGTGTACTACATCAAGATTCTGCAGCTCTCAGTGTCCCACTGCATTAAGTCACAGTGTACTACATCATTGTCAGTCTCACTGTTTTCATTTCCATACACACTTATAACTGATTAAAAGAGTTTGTAACATTTTCACATTACATGTCATGAAATAATCCTCACTTTCCTATAAGTTATTCCAGTGGCTCACATAGTCCTTGCCACTTCTTCTTCACCATGCAGTGAGGTACAACCTGGTATTGGTTTTGTGCTTGACTCTGACCCTCTTGCCATCTTTCATAAGGTTCTGTGTTTAAATATTGCATTTCAGGCAGCTGTGGTGTTGCCAGCCTTGAGACAGGGTTCTGGAGCCTGAAGACATGTGTCCTTGGCAGTGACCTATGTGTAGACTCACCTTTCTGAAATTAGACCCAGATGCTATCTCAAACCTAAAAGTCATTTTCTTGACATCAAGCACTTTTGGCCTGCAAAGCTCCATTTTAGAAAATGGCTGTTTTGCAAACATTATATAAGCTGTCACCAGCAAGAATTTCTTCCCTGCAAGAATTCCTTCACCGCAAGAGTTCCCTCGCTGCAAGAATTCCTCCACTGCCATAATCACTCATCAGAGACTGAGGAAGTCTCGGTCAAGTGCACGGGGCCTCAGGACTCTCGGAGGTGCCCAGCTTCACAGATCTTTCCACATGGGAAGGCAGCGAAGTGGCTCTCTTTCCCAGCCCCTGCTCTGGGAGGGTCGGTCCTGACTCACACAGCCCTCCTCCCATGTCATGCCAGGAGCCCTGCCATGCGGCGCTGCAGCTGGAATGAGTGAAACGCCTGATGGAGCGCTTGAAGAAGAGAGTCCGATTCACAAGCCTCCAGCACTCGGTGTGGCCAGCATTCACCACTCAGGGATTTCTAAGATCACACGTGATGTCTGACTGGGCTCAGAAGCTCACACGTGAGGACTGACCGGACTCAGAAGCTCACAGATGATGTCTGACCAGACTCGGAAGCTCACACATGACGTCTGACAGGACTCGGAAGCTCAGCACTTCATTATTCTATCATCTCCAAATCCAAAAGAAGGGGCAGTCATTTCTTCAAAGCCCACTCCTGAAGGAAAAGGCCCATCGACACCAGTGCTGGGGATGGAATCCACCTGTGTTAGCGTCGGACCCCGAGCTGTGCCCAAACCTCGGTGCCTGTGTTCTTTACTCAACAGGCATCTGCTGAAACTCTGTCATGTTGGCCATTGTCATGATCTTGTGCACAGGACCTGACCCCTAAGGTCTTCAGAGCTTTGGGGCATTTTGTCAGGGGCTCCTGCCACATTTGTGTCCAGCACAACAGTGAGTGAGTAAAGAACTGGGAACATGTTCTCCCTCCCAATTCCTCCTGTTTTCCTTCCCAAGGTAGACAGGACACATTGTCTCACGGTGAGCTGGCCTCATCCTGAACTCAGAGCACCGGCACCCCAAAGCTGCAGGGAGGAGGAAGACACTGCCCGCCTGGGAAAAGGCCCCTTGGTCTTCAGCCAACACCACAGGCACGGTTTCAGCCTCCTGACTTTTGCTGACCACAGGTTACCTTGGATCCTCTCTCCTTTGAGGGCATCTGAGCCACATTTGGCTCTTTTCAGAACATAGAATCTTGACTTTGTCTTTTCCTGGGCTTGGGGTACCTGGAACTCCAGCTTCAGGCACAGGGTCCAGCACACGTTCCTCTTTCTTCATCAAAAGCCAATGAGATCAGCATAGTTGCAAAGCCGTCTTATGTTTTTAAGGAGAAGAGTTATTTACAAAAAGAGACGGCTTGATAAATATTGTGCAAAAGCAATCCCACCAGTGCACGTTGCCCCGAGTTTCCTTCCTTCTGAGACCCAAGTTGTCACGGCTGTGAGCCATGCAAATGAGGTCCTCCCCGTCATCCGAGTGGGCTTCCCAGAAGACCCTCCCCGTCATCCGAGGGCTTCCCAGAAGATAATCCCAGTGACTGAGTGGTTCCTGCCTCCCTTCTCCAGCCACATTTATGAAATGTGTAAGCAGCGTGTCTTCCATGGAAGCAGGAATGAAGTGACAGCTCTGAGTCAGTTTCCTCCGTGTCCCTGTTGATGACACATGGCAGTTGTGTAAGGGGCAGGTCTTAGGAGGTTGTGGCTCACAGACACCCTGGGTTCCAACAGAGCCTGACAGAGATGCCCAATTCCAGGGATCACCTTCCCATACTTGATAGGACCGGTAACATCTTAGAAAGCACAACACAGCCAGTTCTGCCCATGTCATCCTCTGCTCAAGTATCTGAGTCCAAGGTCATTTCTGGACTGAGGATTCCCATACCTCGTTAGATGCGTGTGGCTCAGCTCTTTAGCCCAGGCTTTGGAATCGAGGGCCAGTCGCACCCCTCATCGGTCCCATTCCAGCTGGTGGTCCCCAGGTGCACACGTCACATTCTGCACAGCTCTCGGGCCTTCGGGTGAAAAGCTGACAGGAATCACACTCGAGAAAAGAGCTCAGGCTGTGGATATTAGTGACACCCGCCCCGGTAGGAAATGCAAATGTAAGGCTGATTTTGTTTCTTGGAGTTTTCCAATTTATTTTAAAGTTGGGGTGACAAGCACTGGGTTTTTGAACACTGAGTGGAGGGCAATGTTTCATTATTTATGCAAAGTGCATCGACAGCGACATCGAAAGTTTTTGCCATATTTTCCTCTTTGTAGTTTCTCCAAGTGAGATATGTCAAGAAGCAGCTTTCCTGTGATGTGCCTCAAAAATAAATGGAAAGAAAGGAATGCAGCAGATGGCTTGGATTAAATCTGAACAGTGATAAGTTCTGCTTTTAGGACAGCTGGGTAATGTACTCTTTGCTCAAAAACATGTTTGATCTGAAACACAAAAACAATCTTATGGTTTCCATGAAAATGAAAGAAAAATGAAGCTGAATAGTGGAGTAAATTGCTAGTTTTCTCCCCGGCATGTTCTGGGCTGCTTTGGGAGCCATATGCTCTGTTTGATGTAAATGAGATGGAACTGAAATTAAAAATTTTTACATTTAAAAGTACTGACCAAACCTATTCATCAATGCCTTTGGGAAAATAAAGAATTTTTATTAGCCCTAAGGTTTGGGGTTAAAAAAATAAAAGTTTGTCTGGACCCTGAACAACTCGGGCCCACCTTCATTTTCCCATCTGTGAAGTAGTCTCAAGCAACAGAGGCTGAAGCTGGAGACCAAGTTACTGATGAGGGGGGCAGTTTGGTTCTTGGCAATCAAGTTCCACACTAATAATAGAGCCTCATCACAGAAATACTTCAAATCCACTTTTCACAGAAGATCTACTGAGAAGTATCACTAAAATGCAGTTTTGCTAGAATCCATTAATTTCACAAGCTGACTGAATCGTCCTCAGACATCAAATCTGCAAAGGAGTAGACTACAAGGAACTGAATTGCAGTCAACCTTTTAAGAAATGCAGAGCAGAATGCAAATCCTAGGTAGGTTCTGAAACTGCAAAGACAGCATCCACGTCTCTGAAAAAGGCTTGGGCTCTTTGGCCAGCTCGGCTGGGGAGCGTTGGAAGGGCAGGTTGAGAAGTACCAACAAACCCCATCAAAGGCAGCTTCCAACACCATCTGATTTTCTGAATTACAAATCTGGACATGGAATGGAGCTGGAAAACCCTGAATGCTGCCAGATTCTCAGTTCAGACGCACACACATACTCTTGCATGTCTCAAAGAAAGTAAAATAAAAGGGAGATAGAAAGAAGGAAAAAGAAGGAAAAGAAACCCTCTAGTCCACATGAAGCAGCAAACGCCATCTGAAGGCCTCGGCAGGTACACGGGATGTCGTACTCAGACTGAAAGAAACAGCAAATGCCATCTGAAGGCCTCGCAGCTACATGGATGTCACACTCAGACTGAAACTGCCGGCCTTTCCGGGGCTACCATTCGGATGTGGTCTCAATCATCTTCCCGGGCTCAGCCAGCTCACAGGAGCTCAAGCTTACAAGTAGTTGGTGTGTAATTTGCATGGTTAGTAGAGACGAAGAAAGCCTTCAAAGCCACTGCATACTCCCGCTGCTCTCCAGAGATACAGCGAGGAGAGGGGGACGATGACAAGTCAGGGCCCAGGCCAGTTTCCCAGACAGGAACCATGGCCGCTAAACCTGAGACTGCAGGTGCTCCATCCCTGCTACTCAGCCCAAAGCAACAAGAAAAAGGAAGCCTGAGATGACACCACAAAATGCAAATTTATCTCCAACACTGTCACTTGTTAAGATAGCAAAGAAAAGAGCCCTGAGCCATGAATAAACTGTATACATCAACTCATTTGGGAAACAAGCAAGAAACTCAAGAGGAACCACGGGAGAGAAACCAGGAACCATGTTCTATCCCCTGCTGCCGGGCCAGACCCGAGCAGCACAGCAGTAAGGGAGTGGATTTGGGAGGCTTCCCTCCACCCACAGCAGCTTTCCCTTGCTGAGTGAGGCAAGCCTGACCTTTCCCGGGAGCACCCATGGCCTCGTGGGGACACGGTGAACCCTAGGGACGTGCAAGGGTCCCCCCTAGCTTCCTCCCCAGTGCCCTGCCTGTCCTGCCCAGGACACTCCCAAAATGTCTTAACGAAAACATTCTCAGAGCGGAAGAGGTCTCAGAGATTAGTCCCTCTGGGTTCAACGGATTCTCCTGCCTCAGCCTCTTGAGTAGCTGAGATTACTAGTTTTTATATTTTTAGTAGAGACGGGGGTTTTACTGTTAACCAGGCTGGTCTCAAACTCCTGACCTCAAGTGTTCCGCCCACCTCAGCCTCCTGAAGTGCTGGAATTACAGGCATGAGCCACCACATCTGGCCCCTCATTTTCTAGATGAGGAAAGAGAGAAACTGGGACATTACAGTCCCTTTATGGCCAACACTGGAATTGAATTATGAAAATTGCTTTGCATGGAATTCTGCTGTGCTTTGTAGTTTGCATGTATTATTTCCTTTAATCCTCACAACTCCCCCTCTAAGGTGGTAATTACCTTATTTTCACTTTTTAGATTGAGAAAGATTAATTCGGAAGAGGCTGAAGAGCTCCAAGGTCTCCGAGCAGAGAGGTAGCCGTCGGATTCCGGCACCTGCTGGACCACTCCCCAGGCGCCGATTTCTCTGGGGTGGACACAGGCTTACGCACGGCACAGGCGAGCTCTGTGACATTCTCACAGTGCATCCCACACATGGATGCACAGAGGGCAGAGGCGGGAGGCACCCGGCACCATCCTGTTCTGTTTTCCGTGAGGCCCATTCCACGGGCTTTATTAAGAAACTGCCCACGTGGAAGAAAAGCAGTAATGAAGCAAGGCACCGTATCGATTCCCTCAGCTGTAATGGAATTCCGTCAAGAAGCAAAGTGAGGCATTTTCAGAAACTCTGCCTATTAACGTTTATTGCTGCCAAAGTCTGATTATAACACACGAGCTCCAGGTGGCCAAGTAAACGTCACTTCACACAAAAACAGGGACAGCATCTGTGACCACCGGAGATGAAGATTAGTGAACCAACTGACTCTCCAGATTCCTCTATTAACCTGTCTCTGGCTACATTCAAACAAATCGTATGTGCGTGTGGAACGGGCTCACACACATGTGCCAGCACACATAATGCCCAGCGGTCAGGAAATGCTCTTCAATGGGGGACAGAGACGCCCGCAGAGCGCGGCCCTGGGAGCCCTGACAGCAGAGCCAAGCACGATGCTGCTGCCTGGCCCCAGTGGCCAGACATGTGCCACACCCTCGAGAAGATCCGGGGGCCTCGGAGCCCACAGGCG